>NC_056728.1:1686018603-1686236964 GCF_019279795.1 Protopterus annectens
GCGGGGACCCCTAATGGGAGCGGCCGAAAGAAGAATTAGATTCTATATATGTATATTACAGCAAGAAGCAGAGAGTCACCCATGTTCTTTTTAACACACTTGCCTTCAAGTGCAGCGTCAGGTGGTTACTATGCCCAAATCATGTCCTCGGAACAAGGTAAGAAAATGGTAACCAACTCCAAAGTTACTGATGGACTACGTCTCCCAACCCATTTTGGCACAACTTAGCAAAAGCTTGTCTTGAGTTTTCTATTGATTTAACAAATGTTTAGCTGAGAAACAAACGGTTTATCACAGTCCAATAATCTAAAAAAAGTGTACATACTGATGCATGTTAACTAAGCATGCCAGCTAACGGTGAAAGGTCAAGTATTTATTTCTGTCAATGCCCACATACCTATCATTTGTCCCCGATTCTGGCTCAGATTTTAGCCCCATCAGTCTTAATCCCTCCTAAACCTGATGAATTTTAGAGAAAAGTGATGACTTACACTTCAGCGATAATTGAGATCACCGGACTGACACACAGAGCTTTTTCGTGACGTTCGCAATGTTATAGCTAAAGTGCAGTCTACACATGCGCGCTGCTGTCCTAACGTTTTAAGTTACTATCGTTGGTGTTAATGCCATGCTAAAAATTAAAAAGCATATCCTTTAAAATAGTGTTACGTGATTATTACACTTTATTCTACCAACAATTTTAAATTGTCAATTTAAATGAGATTTAAGAAATATATATTTAAATTACTAACTTCAACTGTACGTGTTATGTTTAACACTTCTGATTATTGGCAACGTTAAACCCAAACGTCATTATTTAAAACATATAAACGATATTATCTGTAATTAATATGCCTGTAATGGAAAACGTTGGAATATATAACTATTTAATATTGTCTCTAGAATAACACTGTACAGTTTTTAGTTATTAAATTAATCGATTTCCATGTTTAATTCAATACCATTCCCCTTCCAGAAAAACTGCTATTACAGTGTTGATGACTCGAAGTAGCGATAACTGACTGAAGGTAACTTGCATTTATATTCATAGAGGCGAGCTGCGTTCAGTCCAGTGATTTTCATTATCGCTACACACAATGACCTTAATTACCGTAATTACAGTTAGGCTTTTTAAATGCATATTAATTCTTAACCTTTAATTCCGTCAACGTTTTAAGTTAATAGTAGTAATATTTTGAAGCGTCCCTGATTATTTTTTGGATATGTCCCCAATTTTTCGGCAGCTATGAATGCCAGCGATTTGTACCATATTACATCAAAGTTTTAATTGTCTCAACAGGGCTTGACAAAGCCTCTCCCTGGCAATATATCATTTTTATGGGTTCCAAGATGCTACCCTGCTTGAAAGCTAACCGTGTCAAATGCCAAATAATTCTTAAAGCAACACATAACACAAACGCTACAACCGAGGTCTGAACCTCGATCTCCGTTATATCAATCCAAGAACGTCAACAGACGCAAACTTCATATGCATCATTCACGTGGCGAATACATTACATATTTAATAAGACGTTATCGAACTCTCCAGAGGCGTAGCAAAGCAAATGTAAACTGCTGTTACCCTGAGCTGTTCTGCAGCCTCCTGTAAGGGTCGTATTTTGTGGCTCTCGTGTTTTTGTGATGTCTGACAGACGACACATATTAATATTTTCTCATCCATGCAATACATCTTCAGTTTCTCTCCGTGTAGGCTGCAGATCTCCTCACTACTTTCCCCGTATTTCATTTGTTCCTTCACGAACTTCTCCACAACATTGCTTAGCGTGCGGTTGGTAATGAGATCAGTCGCAGTTGAAATTCCCCGACAGACGGGACAGGCCTGCGAATTTGTTCTCTGCCAGAACGCAACCACACAAGCTCGACAGAAGTTGTGTCCACAACGTAGGGTGACAGCATCTTTAAACAAGTCGAGACAAATAGAACAGAGTAGTTCTTCTCCAAGCTCCGACACCGAATATTCCGCAGCCATCACCGAAACGAGATAAATATGAATGCTGTAGTCGTCTTATTTACTCACTACTGCTCTTCCTTAACAGCAGTCTGACTGATCTCTGTTTTCAACCAATCTCTGTTTAAACTCCACCTCTGTTACTAGCTAGGCAGCTTGAGTCACCATCATCAAGCTGACAACCCAAGGAAGTATTTTATTTTCCCATACTAAAGGAAGTGCCAAGGTTGCAACGCTCATTTCTTTCATTGCCACCCACTGTGCCCGTGTCATCTTCAGTTTAACCCCCTTGTATCAAGTTACTGTAAATTTTGATTTGTAGCTTATTCCATCCAGTCTTAATTTTACTCCACGGAAAGAGTGCTAGCTCTTTCAACTTGCAAAAAAAATGCGGCTTGGTATTCCCCTCAGATCCTGGAATCATAGAAAAAGTACTTTGAACGCGTGATATTTTAGTTTAGAGACCACACCCCCTTTTGCAGGACATAGAAAAGACTCTTCCATATTCAAGGGGATAAAAGCCAACTGGAAACCAAGCCAAGAATTAAACATGTATTCCAGGAAACATACCTCTCAACTGTCCAGATTTTTGCTACATATTTTGGTGTGTTCTTCATACAATTTGTGGATTACTGGCAAACGACACTGAGGATCAAAGTCAATAAATAATGGCACACATTTGAGTTTCAGACTTTATATCCTTCAGAAAATACATGCTAACATAAAACACATTAAACAAGCAACTTTCTAAGTTTATAAGAGCAGTATTTAAAATCTGTCCTTATCATACCTCTGACTCTGAGCAAGGAATCTGAATAAAGTTAGAAATAATAGGAGGACAAAGGCTGAAAAATTGGGACAATGTTTAAAAATTTCTCTTACAACTGTAGAAAGTTGATCGAATAGTAGGTCATGCATTAGCAAGAATTTTCTGAAGGGTATGAAATCTGAAACTCAAATATCTGTCATTATTTTCTGACTTCATTCCTCATTGATTTATCAGAAAATAGGTAAAAATCTAGACATTCTGTGAAAATCTGGACAGATGAACAATCTCATTTTTGGGCATTTGCTCCTACCACCGTTATTTTAGGCTTTGTTCAGATTTCTTCCACTAAGAGGGAAGGGAGTAGCCAGGCATATTTTTTGCATTCTACAGAGTACATTTTTTTCTGAACATTAAAGTCAAAAACACAGTGCCTTCGACCAAAGATAACTCCTCCAAGCAAGTAATAGAAGCTGATTTTATTGGCAAAAAAACGACATGTGTTTTTGACTTTTGGATTTTGTTGTAGTGCCTAGCACAGACTTTGTTGGTTTTTCTGAACATTACTAAAACAGTAGCTTTATTAGAACATGACACATCTATGACTGCCTAAATTAATATTTCAAACAACAGGTACATAAGCTTCAAGTAAATGTTCAAACCAGTAAACTCACACAAAACATCCACAGGCTGGCGAAAAGTCAAATGAGCTCCACAAGTCACACAAAGCTTGTAATATCCACCAGTATCCACCATACACTTGTATAGCTCATTCTACTTTTCACCAGCCTGTGGATGTTTTGTATGAGGTACATAAGGGTGCTTGCAGAGGGGGATTGCTAATCTCAAGCCAATATCTTTAATAGGTTTAGAGGGAATAGCTGCAAGTGATGCATGCATTTCTTAAGTGTTGGGAGCAACAATTTGTGAGATTTGCACATCTTTAATGCCATCCCCTACTACTTACCAAACTCTCCAACTTAGGTATCTCACCCCTCGGCCTGAACTGGTTTTCTAATTATCCTTCAGATAGGCAACAAGCCACCAAATGGCAAAAATTCTGCTCACCATTTCTGAAGACAACAAAAGGTGTCCCCATCAGTACTAGACCCCCTCCTATTTAGCATATTTATCAATAACTTCCATACCACTCTTACTCATTGCACGGTTATCCAATATGCCGATTACTCTACGTCATCTGCTCTGCCAAGACTGTGTCTGACCTGCAGCAACTTACCCAACAGGCCTTTACTGAAACTGAAGCTTGGATGTCAAGAAACCATCTTGCTCTTAACCCTAGTAAAACTAAGCTTATAATATTTACCTCCCCAAAAGTACCCCTCTCAACAGAAATAAATTCTCTGTCCATTCCCTAAATAATACTAGCATTGCCGTCATTCCAAGTGCCAAACTATTAGGTGTCATCATTGATGAAACTCTAACGTTCGACCTCCATATCCATAACAATATAAAAAACACATCAGAAACTAGATACCCTCCATAGACGAAAGCACTTCTTAACTTCACTGCCAAGAAATCTCTAGCCTCTTCCTTCCTGCTTCCATCTCTACTTTATGGTGCCCCCATCCTCACCAGTATACAGTCTTCTCTCAAAACCAATCGCCAAATTTGTAATTAACTCAAAATATTCATCCCATCACTGTCTATCCCTACACCAACTAAACTGGCTTGAACTGCCTCAACACCTTACATACCTTCAACTAACTACTGCACATAAATTTATTTACAGACCTTCTATGTGCCCCTCTCTCTCTTCTTTACTGTCCACCTATCATGCCAACAGACCTCTTAGGTCCGAAAACACATCACTGCTAAAAGTTGACAAACCAAATCTCTCGAGTCTATATTAAATCAGCGAACGCTGATTTACTGACCCCATCTAAGCAAAAGCTTACAATCCGGAACACTCAGAACAGCGATTTTTTTCCCAGGGAAAAAAAAAAATCACTGTTCCAAAAAAAAAAAAAAAAAAAAAACTTTAAAACATTACATAAAGTGGGGGCTTTGCCCCCCCCCACACCCCCCTACTTAAATATACCAACTCTGAGATTACACTATACGTGAAGAAAGGGTAACTCCACGAAGTTGGCTAACCATCTCCTTGCCCTATGACATAAACATCGAATCGCTTAAATGCGATTTGATGTTTATGTGTCGCTCAAAACACATTCGCGTAAGTAATCTTTTGGTCTGCTAATATAGACCCAATCTCTCAGCTGGTCAAATGCTGTACTCTTTTACAGTCTCTAAACTCTGGAATGCTCTTCCACCTTCAGAACCATAAGTAATCCTGTTCTCTTTAAGTCATCCCTAAGTAAACATCTTTCTTCACTCTGGCACTGCTCATGTGCCAAAACAAAACCTCCTTAAATATCTGCCTCATCACTTTAAACCTCTCCCTATTCGATCGCAGTGCTTTCTAAATTTCTGTCACATTATCTTACCGCAACAATTGCATGAGCTCAAACTCTAGCTGTTAAATCTTTGCTACTAACACCCACAACCCAATAGCAATTAATCTTCGAAGCTGTTTCACAATCATCTAATTCTACCATTAATGTTAGTAATACTATACCCGCAGTAGTGGTGCTGTGGTAGCATTGTCGCCTCACAACAAGACGTTGTCACACTTGATTCTCAGCTAGAGAGTCTTCTGTGTGGAGGCATGCGTGAATGGGCGTGCCTTCGTTGAAGGTTGTGCGTCAGAGCTGGTAACTCGGCATTTAAAAATCCACTACCAAACGTTAGCTTACCGGAGTTCCGCTGTGGCGACCCCTAACCAGGATAAGCCGAAAGACACAAGCAATGTTAGTAATACTATACAAGGTGGAAGTGTGTAAATATGTATGTAACACTGAACCATAGGGATTACATTATTCCTAATGTAGTATGGCTGTATAAACTCTGTATCAATGTCAACTTTAATGTTTTACTCCATTGTAACTGTATTGTACTCTATAATGCATGTTATTTTCTTGTATGTACTGTCATATTATGTTGGAGCTTTTCTCCCCTGGCCTCCACTAAAAATGGGCTCACTTAGGCCCTGTGGACCATCCTGATAAACAAATCCAATCAATCAATAAATAAATAAGTAAAAGACTGTAATCACAAAATGGAATTCTCTAGCAACACCCCTGCTAAGAGGATGAGAGGTCTAAATGCATAACTGCAGATATGAACATTAAAATAAATTATAGGGAATTAAGATTTCTAGAACATGCGCATTTGCACTTTGTGAATAAGGTGCTTGTGCTAATGCCATATGCTTTCTGATAAGTGCATGTAAGATAGATAACTAAAATCCAAAATTCTTTCACCCCCACCTAATTCTTTAAAGGGTACAAGGCAACCCTCTTACATAACCACTGAGGTGTGAAGTACTATCAAAGTCTAAGTGCACAGTAAACATATTAATACTGAACTAACACTTTTCTGAAACAAGGTGGTAAACTCAACATTTTGCTGTCTCTTTGCAGTTCTTGATAGACTGCCAGGTAGTGAGCAGCAATTCTGTTATTAGAACAGTTTCTAATTTAAGTTTAAGTTGTAGACTAACATACCTCTCAACTGTCTCTGATGAAGAAGCGTACCTGATGACGCAGCGCGTACCTGATTTTCCCTCATATTTTTGCATTGTGCCACATAAAATTTTTAATTTCTAGCAAATCATTGAGGATTGCAGTCAGCAATGCCTGACATTACATACATACATACATAATACAGATATTTCAAGCACAGCCATTAAAACCCTTCTAGCCCACTAATATACCAAAACAGTTCCTGTAATTGGTGTCCAGGCTATTCTTAAAATATCTAAACTAGTTGTTGTTGTTGCGTCTTTCGGCATTTCTCAGTTAGGGGTTGCCACAGCGGAACTCCGGTCTGCTAATGATTGGTAGTTGATTTTTACGTGCTGAGTTACCAGCCCTGATGCACAACCTTCAATGAAGGTACGCCCATTCATGCATGTCTCCACGCAGAAGATGCTCTAGCTGAGAATCGAACCGGACAGCGTCTTACTGTGAGGTGACAACGCCACCGCAGCACCACCGTGTAAAATATCAGCTGATGCATAGAACAGACTACCAAATTATATTAAAGCAAGGACTAGTAAAATATCTAAACTAGTCCTTGCTTTAATATAATTTGGTAGTCTATTCTATGCATCAGCTGCCCTCAGAAAACCAATTACTACATGTCTCATTCCTATAGAATCTTCTGCATAAGTTGTCTGATGATTCTCTGCTACTTTTTGATAACCCCAGGCATTCACCTGTATACCTAAATAAGGTCTCCTCGTACAAGTTTAGATAGTTTAGTCTTTCATAATGACTTAAATTTTCACATCCATGGATGCCCTTGGTATATTTCTGCTGTATTTTTTCTAGTTTTCTCATGCTTGTTTTCTTATAAGATTTCCATATTGTTATTCCATACTTAAGTTTTGGTGTAATGGAATAAACAAAACCAATTGGTTAATATGACTGGAAAAACTCAAAGCTGGATCTACCCATATACTCAGATCCTTAAATTAATCTACAGTTAAAATTATTGTGTGCTGCATTAAATATTCACCTTTCAGTTTATGTCTTGCAAATCCCATATGCTTAGTTTTTGATGTATTTATCTGCATATTATTCTCCTGTGCCCAAATTATCAATTTAGTCAAATTCTTTTGCAGGCGTGTAGTATCTGTAACATATGTAATCAGTTTACCCAATTTCAGGTCATCTGCATACAGACTGTAGAACACCTCAGATGAAAAAGATAGATCTGAAAGATACAATCTGAACAAGTACAGGTCTAAGACAGAGCGCTGTGATATACTCTGACTGTAACCTCAAATTTCATCTGTCCGTTTGTCATACAATACTTGCCATGTCCTATTTGTAAGCCATCCAGCTATAAATCATATCAAGAATACACCAATACCTAGTTGTTCTAAATTATTGAACATTGTTTTGCGTTTACAATCCTGTCAAATGCTGAAGTTAAATCTATATACATTACATCACAGCATATTTTTCATTCATGTATGTTATTATATTGCTATAGAACATCATGTTACAGGTGGTAATAGATCTATTTTCAACATATGCAAGCCAATATATGGTTTCAAGTCCCAGCGTTTCCAGTTCTGACAATAATTTATCCACTATTACTTTCTCCATTATTTTCCACAACATGAAAGTAAGCTTAAGTGTCTGTATGATTCTGAGTTTGTCCTACACCCCTTTCCCTTAAGCACAGGTTTAGCAAGTGCTCGTCTCCTATCTTGACGAATCTCACCACATTTATACAACCTAGTGAATAATAGTTATAATGCTACTGTAAGTTCTTGCTGAAGTGATTTCAGGTCATTATTACTAATTCCATCTCCTCCTAATGCTTTGTTTGGATCCAGTTTTCATAGTTCTTTTTCAATATAATCTAATTTGATTTCAGTATCTAAGGATACCTGGATGTCACTAGGACAATTTATCTCTCCCTTTGTGGAGCCAAACTGCTTTGCATATTTCTTTGTAAATAATTCTATAATCTGTTGTGCCTGAGTATAAATTTTAGAATCTACACACAGTTTATCAATTTGTATGCATTTCTTCCTTTCATGTCTTATGTATCTATAAAATGGATTCCAGTTATGCTCGATATCTTTATGTGCATTGGTTTAGATTTCAATTTGGCAGAATTATACAGCAACAAAATAACTTTTATAACCTCATCATCACTGCACATCAGTGGTGGTAAAACTTGACATGAAGTAACAGTAATTTCTTTAGGAACACAAATAATGTCTAGTATGTTACGTTCTTTGATAGGCTTTTTCATAATCTGAAGCAATTGTTGTTCTTGAACATACATTATGAATAGTATCCTTACTAATGTTGTTGAATCAATATTATTACAGTCTATTTCTGGTGAATTTAAGTCCTCAGCTAATATTGTTCTCCCTTCCTGTGTTTCAGGCAAGAAATGTATGAATTCCTCTAGTTCATCAGCACTTGACTTCAGTGGTCTCTACACTCCAACAGTTGCTATATGTTCCAGGGTTGTCTTTATTGTCACAGTTACACAATCTATAGTATTGGTGTTATCAGTAATCACGTAATAATCCCATCTCATAACTATGATTAAACCCTATCAGAACACCTCCATCTGTTTTTTTGTTAGAATGTCTATTACAGTATGAACATTTATACCCCAACAGAACTGGTTTCTAGTCATTGTTCTTTAACTATCTTGTAGGAACGTAGCAAATTTTCCAATAAAAAAAAGTTATTGTTAATGCGCCTAGCATTAACAACCATCAGAGATTCTTCAAATATTATTTGTGAATGGTTACACTTCTGACCTGGCAAAAATCCTGCCCTGTGTTTGTCAAATATTGCAAAATATCTGCTGAAAAAATTATCTTCCCAAATCTTGACAAGAGCACGCCATCCTGTTTGAATACATGTGCCCAAAATTAGGCTCAAGTGCTCTACATATTTCCATTTTTTTAAAACAGGACATTTTTTTCATGTAGAGGTACTTACCCAAAAAATCTTTTTATTCAAGGTGACATGATTTTACTTTCTATATGTAATTTATGAAAAATACATCCTAACACCTGTGCAAGCTATGCTATCTTTGTAAGTTCCATACTAACAGTCCAAGAGTCCTTGTGGATGATGTGATGACCCACCACTGCAGACCAATATGTGATGTGGATATCCCACCTCTGGACAAGTAATCAAGGAGCCTTAGTCTTCACCACTGGCAACTGTGGGGAGATGTTCACTGGATTGATAATAGGTACACACACAGTATTTCCAGATGCAGGTCTCTGCATCAAGTGCAGAGCTCACTATGATTGTGACCCACCATTGTTTTCGTGATCCCCTTTGTTCAAAGTATTTTAGAGGGGGCAAAGAATAACATCACCCCACCAGAGCCCTACTTGGGATCTCAATTTTCTGTTGGAAAACTTAACTTACTTACTTACTCTCCTTTTGTTTCCGCGGCTACTGCTGAATTGAAATACTTGTCATGGAAGACTGCTTTTCTGTTGGCTATTACTTCTGCAAGAAGGTGTCTGAGTTGCAGCCCTTATGGCAGTTAGAGCATTTTGATTTTCCATAAGGATAGGGTATCATTACTGCCTTTTCCTTTCCTTTTTATGGTTTCTAGTGTTTTTAGTTAAACTTTACTATTTGCCTATTCTTGCCCTATGCACCCCAAAATACCAAAAAATAAGGGGAAAAATTTTTTGACACACATTGCACTCATGCAACAGGCAATTATGCTTCAAGGGATTGCAGGACTAAGGATTTCAGCAGTTGTTTGTTTTCTTTGAGTTCACAGGGCTTTGAGTTCAAAAACAAACTACACTAAAGTGGATTGGCTTTTCATTTTTGCATTGTATTTCATGGCATTTTTGTTAGATTCCCATGGCAAGGAGATTCCAGCTGGGATTAGGCCACTTTCCACTAGGGGCTACTCTATGGCAAACAGCATTTTCTAAGGATTGAAGCAGCAGGATGGAGTGGAAGCAGCTACTAAGTCAAAGCATTTACCTTCTAAGCATTAATCTACTCTAGCTGCTTTTCTAAGTCTAGGTTTGGTTTTGCCATGTTGTTTTTGGTATGCATGTTATTAATATGCTTCCTTACTCCTTTGCCAGCCTCCCTCTTAGTACTGCTTTAGCAATGGGACCTGCAACAGGATACCAGCAATGGGGTTTTAAGAACATAGTACAGTGTAGATGTAGATGCATAAATGTGCTGCAGTCCACATCCCTATTCCTCCCTCCCTTCTTACTGTGCCCTCCTTTGGCTCTGTGTTTAGGGGTGGTTGTGTATCTTTTGCTATATTCTTATATTTTTGTTGGGTAGTGCAATTTTATTGTCTTTATTTTTGGTGCAGGTATTTTTAACTTGTCTTTTAGGGTCTTCTGGACATCTGGGGCAAGAAAAGACTGAGGGATATGACGCCGACACTCCCTGGCCATATGCTCTGGCGACTGACGCCCTGACCAATGCGTATCTGGACTTGTGGAGACGCTACCTCTGGTATTCGGACTAACTGGACGCTGACTATACCCAATAGTAAGGAACATAGCAATTTATGGTACTTTTCCCTTAAGAGCATACAAAGAACACAGTCAGTCCAGGGCTGGTTCCTCTCTCTTTCTCCAGATCCCCCAATAAGACTTCCCAGTGGCACAGCTATAGAGCTAAGTCCTTAGCCAGGGTTCCAAGCTAAGTCCTCCAACACTCTCTCTGTCCAACCAGTGCTTCATGTCCCTGACCAAGTAGCTGACATACACACTCTTTGAGATTTGATTTACACACACACACACACACACACACACACACACACACACACACACACACACACACACACAGCTGGCACGGGTTTACTAGCAATGTCCCCTTTTGCCCAGACTATAAGGTAGTTACCACTGCCACCAAAACCCCTCACCAGCTACTTTAAGGTCCTTAACAAAGGATGTCCAATTTTACTGTGTAATATTAATACAACTGGCAGCTTGGCTAAGAGCAAGGCTATGAGGAGTGACCCACACAGCATCACTAAATAAATATGTAAATACTCTCAAAACCTAAAAATCTCTACAAAGATCAGCCACAATGACAAGTTTAAATATATTTAGTAATAAATAATAAAAGAACAAGACAATACCAACTATCAATTCACAGTGACATCAGAGTTCAAAACCATGGGAATATTTAAAAAAACATTGCAGGACAGGCTCAGATAAATAAAGAAAAACAATATATAAACTAAGCTTCACTATATTCCTGACTGAATATAAGAGAATTATAATATTCCCTAGTAACTTACTTAATAGAGCAAGGCAAATGATGTGGTGAATGGTTCCTGTTGTCAGGTCCAAGGCAGAATACAGAATGCTCTGTCTCACTAAGAGACTTCTCAAAATAATATCTAAAATATTACTGCTGGGATAGTTTGCAGAATGACATCACTTCTTGTCATCTGACTTCTAGTTCCCATGCAAAACCACCATTGCTGAAAGCTGGCAGGACTTAGCACCTTCCTGTAAAAAATACAGACACAGGGGCTTTTGCTCAGATCTCTAGCAGGTGCTAGAAGTACTAAAACAATTGCTTTCCTTCATGCTTCCAGAGTAGTAATTAGTTCACCCCAAAGACAATACAGAAAGCTTCCTAGTACAGACTTTGTGTCTCTGGCTGCCTTAAAACCTGTGAGATAGCATCTTTATGGCCTAGCCTATAAAGTGATTTAATTTCATATATTTTTTTAAAGTCTGCTGGACTGAAGTTAACCCTCCATTTTCCTCTGTTAAAACATATACATTTAAACAGTAGCAATACTGCATGTGCATTTCTGTTCTTTTTAAGTAGGGCACACTGTGAATACATTTTAAACACAAGCACTTTACAAATACCTTTTCTATACAAACATCAGTACAAAGCAGTTTGATATACACATGACATACAGTTCTAATACATTTGTAACATAAGCATCTTATATAAATTAGTTTGATATTCAGAAATGACATATAATTATTTACAAAATTCCAACTAGCTGTGCTGGCAGTACCTCCTTTCATCAGAGACGAGACTGTAGTGACACGAATAAAAACAGATCTGTACATCCTTACATTAAAGCATTCTAAGTCCTGTCTCACATCCTTTATTTTTGCTCCTGGCAAGCAAAACCCTAATGAATGTTTATTATCTTCTCTGCAAATGTAAATATCAGTTCCTCTAATAACTGAATCTCCAATTAAAAAATATATTTCCTGACCATACCTGAAGAATCGTCAGCTTCTAATTCAGTAATATTTGCTCTGTCAATTGTTACAAAGGAATGATCTTCATCACCATTAGTCTTATTAGTCCCACTGTTTTCATTGCTTATGTGACATCCCCCCTCTGGACCAAATGTCAAGGAGCGTGACTCCTTACCACTGACACTGGAGAGAGATGTTCACTTGGAGCAAAAATAGATACACACAGTATTTCCAGATGCAGCTTTGTGCATTAAGCACAATTTCCCTTAAGACAACACAGGGAACATGCTCAGTCCAGCGTCTAGATTTCTCTCACTGTCTCTCTCTCTCTCTCTCTCTCCCTCTCCCTCCAGGTCCTCAATAAGACTCCCCACTGGCACAGCTATAGAGTTGAGTCCTCAGCTGAGTGTCCAAGCCAAGTCGTCCAACACCTTCTCTGTGAAATCAGTGCTTTGTGTCCCTGCTCCAAGCAGCTGACACACGCAATCTATGAGATTTGATTTTTACACACACACACACACACACACACACACACACACACACACACACACACACACACACGGGAAAGCCTGGCACAGATTTAATAGCTATGACACCTTCTGCCCAGACTATAAGGTAGTTAGTGCCACCAGACACTCCAAAGCCAGCTACTCTAAGGCTCTTACAAGGGTACCCAATTATGCTGAGTGAAATTAATGCAATTATACTGAGTGAAATTAATATTAGTACAAATGGTAATGTTTTGACCAATGCAACAAGGCTTTCAGGAGTGGTCACAGAGTCACCAAATATATATGAGTACTCTCAAAGGTTAAAATAGTCTCTAAAGGACCAGCCACAATGTAAATTTTAAATATATTAATAATAAATAATGAAAGAACATGAAAATACTAAATATCTATTTACAATAAACACCAGAGTGTCAATCACAGGAAATGTTAAACTAGCATAGATGGCTAGATTCATACAGATAAAGAAAAGAAAAACAGTACATAACTAATCTCACTATGTTTTCCTGACTGATCTAAAGAATTACTATTACTAGAGTAAGGCAAGATGAAATAGATGAGGGGTCTTTCTTTGTCAGGTTCAGGCTTATCTAGAATTAAAAAACATCATTTCAGTGACGGATTACAGAATTACATCACATACATCTGGTTATCTTACTTCTGGTTCCCATGCTACCCCCTATCCTAACAAATGGCCCAGAATCATGCACATATGTGGCAATAATAAACACACATAGAGCTTTGCTAAGATCTGTTGCAGCTTCTGGACGTTATAACACAATAAAACACTTCCACTCTTCCTACAGGGGCTAATAAACCATTCTCTGGCACAGATGTTCCATCTCTGGCTGCAGTCAGAACTGTAAGACACAATCTTTATGGCCTAAATTAAGTCATTTCATTTCTTACTATTTTTCAAGGTTAGCTGGACTGAGGTTAACATCTTCTCTTCCAGTATCCTTTGTTAAAATGTATACATTTAATCAGTTACAATACAGTCAGGACCCACTGTAGGTACATTTTTAACACAAGCAGCTTTACAAATATATTTTTCAGCACAATCATGTGTACAAATCAGTTTGATATACAAATGACATATAATTCTTTACAAAATTCCAGCTAGCTGTGCTGGCATATGTTGCACATCCATTGTCTTACTTCTCCTGGCATAGCAGACAATACCTCACATTGTCACATCTCACCCCCATTTGAAGACTCAAGCTAGTTTTTCAAGTGACCCTTCAGAAACATAGCTTGAGAGGAATGAGCCTGTCTGGGAATACATTAACCCATGCCCTGTCTTGAGAACCCATCTGCATTGATATTGCATTGTCATATGCCTGCAACCCTAGACTCCACCTTAGTAACTTAGAATTTTGCTGGCTGGCTTGATGTAGCCATAGAGTCCCCCTCAGACTCCTCCTACCACCCACTGCAAATACTCAGCACCAGGACCTCCCTAGCAAGGTAAGGCTTCATCATGTTAACATGGTACAAGTTGTCCCCTTGCCTAGCATTTCTACCATATAGTTAATATCACTACCCCCCTTTCCTAGCAAATGACCCAGAATCTTGCACATATGTGTCAATAATACACACACATAGAGTTTTGCTAAGATCTGTTGCAGCTCTGGAATTTATAACACAATAAAACATTTCCACTCTTCCTATAGGGGACTAATAAACCATTCTCTGGCACAGACATTTTGTATCTGGCTGCAGTCAGAACTGTAAGGCACAATCTTTATGGCCTAAATTAAGTAATTTAATTTCTTATTATTTTTCAAAGTTAGCTGGGCTGAGATTAACCTCTTCTCTTCCAGTATCCTCTGTTAAAACATATACATTTAATCAGTTGCAGTACAGTCAGGACCCACTGTTTGTAATTTTTTATTACAAGCAGCTTTTCAAATACATTTTCAACACAAGCATCTGTACAAATCAGTTTGATATACAAATGACATATAATTATTTACAAAAGAAAGAATAGCTGTGCTGGCATATGTTACACATCCACTGCCCTACTTCTCCTGGCATAGCTGGCAATACCTCACATCTTTATAGCTTATTACATTTGCAAGCATAAGATTCTCATCCTGCTGGCTTTGTACATCCATGGTTTGAACCATGTATCAGCAACAGTCTTTCTCTTCTTTTTTCTTGCAGTAATGTTCTTCAGTCCTTCCATGTTTAATTTTGATTTCTTCCTTTTCACCTGCTCCTTGCCTCTTTTTTCTACCTTCTTTTTTTTAGAACAATGATGCATTTTTTCTGTAGACTGAAAGTTTTCTGATAGAAAATGTTATCATTCCCTGTGTTACATAACACAGCAGTGTCCTTTTTAGTATGTATTCTCTTTATTTTGCAGAAATTTAGCAGTTTCTTTTCCTTCCTTGTTATCTGTTGTGAAATTATTCCCGCCTTTCTTTTTTTATTTTCTTCACACGCTCTGAATCCTCAGATTGCTGAATACTTGTATCCAGAATTCCAAAGTTGTCAGTGACATTATGTTGTTTAATAGATGATGAGTGATCTTTACAGACAATAGACACTTTCTTTCTTTCCTAAATGTGTTCTGTTTGCTCCATGCTTAACATTATTTATCTCATCAGTCCAGTCATTAATACATGTAACAGCAGTTCCTCCAAGCTGTGCCAATTGCACAAGTACACTCTTCATCAGAAATCTAGATTTACTACTAATAATGGTATGCAAATCATCCAAATTTTGTCATGAGGAACACAGATCAGCAGTATTAGCAGGTGTTACCTTTAAATATACATAGCAGTTGGTACACTGTACAACATACTTGTGCTTTAGCAAATCATTAATGGCATACTCATTTAAGAAATCCATATTCAGCTGCAAATTAATAAAGAATTATTTAAGAAAAGAATAATCAAAATCAGTTACCACAGAATTCAAAGAACATTTAAATCAACTTCTATGAATAAGAATTACACAAACAATATGCAACTAAAAAATAAATTAAATACAGTGAAGTTGTTGCTCTGACCATGCAAATTGTGAAAGTCCCACAATAGCTGGAATTCCTTTACATCATGCATGAACGAATGCAGTAGCTTCTGCTCATTATCCCTTGCAGGCATACCTCTTTTTAACAGTAAAGATCAATAAATCATAAACCAAGATGGGATTGTTTAGATATGCTCTCAGTTTCATATTTTATGTTCAAATGCAGGTGAATACAAAAACTTGCTGTTCTGTCAACTTTTTAAGTGAATTAAAGTCTAGCATTCCTAACTAAAAAGTTGAAGGTTATGCCAAAGTAACTTTATTTCTGCTTTTTAAAATTTGTTAAGCAGCTTTCAGTACAGTTAAAATGTAGTCTTGCATTACAAAGTAACAGTGGCCACTACAAAACAATGTCCAAAGCATTTTAGAGAATAACAGCAGCCACCACAGAAAAGAGTTGAAAGTATTTTCACAGGTATAAAAGATATAATATTCTTTGCCACACATACATTGTAGGAATGCAAAGTGGGTAAATGTTTTACAGCCTTGAAAGTGATAAAATGGTGCTGCCACACAGAGGGCAGGTAGAATCAGTGTGTTCCTCTGAAGAATGAATGACTTTAAAAGCTGTTAGACACTTTGCTCTACCACACATGTTGTTGTCTAAATGTGTGGCACAATGGCAAGTCAGTGGCTAACAGCTGTCTGCCCTTTTTCATTGTTCTATGGGGGGGGGGGCAACACTGGCCTCTTTTAAGCTTTACTGTGAGACCAAAGATTAATCAGAGATATTTAACAAAATCCTTGTTAAAAACCTTGTTAAGTACCTTTCTGGTGACAGAAAATTGCTTAACAAGCCTGTCTTCTTCCTAATTTCAACATGCAATTGTGTCTGTTCATACACTAAGTTAAGGATTATAATTGGGTTTCCGATCCTAATCAACATGTAGTGCATGGAATGCCAAGATTATGCTCCAATATCATGAAAAAGGTAAACTTGTAAACATCTTCCATAGCACACGAACCAATTGTGACAGCACTTGGGGGTACTTAAGAATCTCTCTAAGAGCTGTTATAATTGAGTCTTGTGCAGGGACTAAGTGGTAAAGAACAGCTGCAGACAGTAAAACAGCTTTGTTTCTGCCTGCTGTCCCTGAGTTTGTCTCAGTTTTGGTCTATCCATCTCAAATCTTTTGATTTTTCTGGTAAATCACTGAGACTTATTAATGCCAGGCATTAGAATTTCATACTTACTTGTTTAGATAATGCATATCAATGCAGAACATATTGTCTTATTAACCTTTTCAGTGAATAAGAGCAATATTTAAAAACGGTCTCTGATTTTGATACTTTGCACCTCCCCCCCTTTATTTTTGGATTTGTCCAGAGTTCTTAAGCAAAGAAACTGAGAGGCCTGCTGCTACCTGTTTGACGATGCTAAAACTGTCTTTTAAAGCCAGTAAAACACTTTGCAGTCCTAATTTTTTTTCTGTAACTGGTAATACATGGAGCAGGTATGCACTACAAAGAATTATGATCGGGTTTCCAATCATAATCAGCTTATTATGTGTTCTCGACTTACATGGCAAGATTTACCTCTCAGGCTTTGCTTTCAAGTTGAATTTTTGGCATCCCTATTTTGGGCACATAATGCAGCCATAATCCTATATATTGTATGTTCAAAATGCAAAGATCAGCAATGGCTCTGGTAAATCTACCTCACATCCTGAAACCCTGTTACACCAAGTGTGAGTCACAGATGAGATGAACAAGTAATCTTCCACTCTTTTACTTAAAATTGTGTCAGAGAGAGGTAACTAAAAGGTTATACAGCTGTTGTAGCTTTTGTTGTTAGTGAATGGCCTACCTGCTGTTGAGCTGTAGCACAAGACTAAAACTTAGTAGCACTTAAAAGGTGCAGAACAAAAGTTTGCTAAGCACCTTTCTATCAGAAAGGTACTTAACAAGCCTGTCTTTTTCTGTTTCATCACATAATCTCACCACTATGTGCACTACAAATTAGCTATGATCAAAGTCCTGGTCATAATACTTTATATTAATTTCTTAAATTGTACTGTCACTCTTTCCTTAGCAATTGTAAATAACTAACCGTTAGTAATGGGAGTAATCTCACCATATACCATGTCAAATTTTATAGTGTTTGAGGTAAATAGTATGCTATTTTTACAACTAATTTCATTCATAAGGACTCTCCCTTGAAAAATTTTCTTTACACTGAAAACACCTAATATGATATTATGAAAGACTGTACCCACAATCCCTCACTACCTACATTAGTGTATACGTTACCATTTTTCCATGCTAGATGCAGCAATAAGAGAGTCTTAAATCCAAGTAAGACCACTTGTCAGCTATTTCTTACAGGTGGAACACCCATACTTCAAAATGCAGCACATTTGATACTCTGTTAGTAAAACCATAATGTAATTTAGTGCCACCTCCTCTTTTAAATAGTATTGTGGTTTTGATTACCCAGAATTGTTTGCATGTGTATGTCAGTTATTGCTAATAACTAACATCATTTTGTGGGCGTTGTTATAAGGAAAAAATGAGTTAATAGTAAAGCTAAAACATCAAAACAGAGTCATAATCTTTGTTTTGTTTTCATACCACTAACTGCTTTAATATTAGGAGTATATCCAAAAATGAAACTAATTATAAAACACAGAAGTATGAGAAGTGTAACAAGACACTTTAAATGTATAAAATGCAGTGTCAGAATTTCATATATTTGTGATAGCTGTTTGGTATTTTTCATACTTTGCTAAAAGAAAATAATGAACTATACCTGTAAAAAAGAAAACAAAATGAACAATTAAGATACCTCATAATATATGCTGGCTACCAGGTGACAGGAGTGTGTAAGCACTGAACTTCATTACATGTAAGTGGAAACCTATTTTATAGCACACCTCCTGTACCTTACAGCCTTTTTCCTCTCAAGAATGATCCATATTTTATTACAGGTTGTCATTAGAGATTGCTGATGGGATTTTTTTCCTTGAAATACTGCTGACTTGTGCCTCCTGCTTTGATGGACCAAACCAGAAGATAAGTGAGAATGTCATTGGGTGTATGATCGCTCTTCCTTCTAATTTGTCCTTGGGTGTCCACATATGTATGTACTCCTTTTTTGCTGGATGCACTGGCTAGGGATATGGAAGTGAGGTACCACTTGGGTGTATTAAAGGAAGTGAAAATGACTGCATGCTATTTTACATTTACATTCTGCTGATTTGTTGAATATTTGAAAGTGAAAAAATACTTCAAATACAGTCAAAAGCTAAATGCATGTTTTATAAAAAAACAAATGTTTTTACATATGTAATAGAAAATTCAAGAAAAAAATAAAATAGAATAAAATCTTACCCAGAAAGTGAATACAAATACAATTGCTTCAGACATTGCAGACAGACATCCCAGGAAATTTGGGACCAGCCCCATGGGTCTATGGTTAATCATCGAAAAAAAACATTCTTCTAATGGCTTTTAATCGAAGGCTAACTATTGAACCTCTTTTTATCGCATTGGCATTCCATTATAAATTAAATCATCACATAGTTATAGTTGGCCAACAGAAAAGAAGCCTTACCACAGTAACATAGTTATAAGGAAACCTGCCCTTTCTTCACTTTAATGCAACCGCAGAGTTGGTATATATAATTACAGGGTGCCCCCCACATAACAAGTGCCTGGTGTTAAAGTAATGTTCCCTCCCACTAAATATATATACCATCTCTGAGGTCACACTATAGTGGGGAAGGGCAGGTTTACTTATATTTTTATACAGTGTGCACTTCATACGGTGTTCTTTGAAATGTTATTTTTGTTTAGACTCTGCACTGCAGAAAGTTATATCAGTATTCATTGCTTTAACCTCTTTCCACATTAAAGTTTGTAGAAGCTAATATCCCCACTGGTCTCTCCTTTATTGTTAATGTTAAGATGTTCTGTCACACTATTTGGCTTTCTTTAGGCATTATGGCATGTGGTGTCTCCACTGCTGTACTGCATTTCCCCCAGTTATTCCAATTAAATGCTACTGGTTTATAAATAAGAACCTTATTCAAATATTGTTTTCCTATGTCAATGTCATGGAAAGTTAATGCATTTTACCTTTGGTGATGTCAGTGTAAGGACAGCATGGGGCTGCATTCACAGACTTTAATGGATGCACCACAGTGGGCTCGTGGGGACACATCCATGTTAACCATATGGTAATAATCTTGAGGGCTACAGCAAAACTATGTTTATGTGCCCCTAATAAAAAGTTTGCAAAACATTTATTAAGAAACTGCCCACTTAATAGAGGTATAATTGGGTAAGAAATGCATTGCTGCAATTAAGCTACGAAGAGCCATGACACACACACACACATATATATATATATATATATATATATATATATATATATATATATATATATATATATATATATCAAGTATAATAGAGCATTTTAATGTACTGCACATGCATGTCACATAAAACAGTTGTATTTTAAAATGTTGCTGTATATTAATGATATTAATATTCTGTTGTTTTTTGTCTTCTTTATTTTTATAGAAATGTTCAACTTTGATATCTACTGGTGATGCTTATGTTTTGTTGTTTGCTGTATTCCTATTCTTGCGCTAATGTTTAGATTCTGGTATCTTGTTTTATTCACTGTATTTGTTTAAATGGCCCAGTTCATGGCAGAAAATGGTCCTCAAACCAGTCCACTTACCTGGTTAACAAAACAAAATGGATAATTAAAAGCTAGATGGTAATGACATAGATATGGGAATGTGATCCCTATCTTTCCTGTTCCATTTCAGACACTAGCAGACAAACTGCCTGTTGCTTCCCACAGACAACTTGTCTTACTGCTGGATCAAAGCACAAAATTACTCCTGCTATCTGTGCCTGCTCCCCAGCTCAAACTCCGAGCCTGGCTGTTGTCAACATCTTACAGAAAAAATAAAATCAGCCCTGACAGCTCACATTTAAACAGCAATGCAGTGTTTGTATTTTCAAACTGCAAGTGTATGTGTGGTTATTAGGTGCTGTATGCAGAAAGGTAGACTCAAACCCCTATTATTGTGGAGTATTTTCCTGCCTTTCTTCTATATTGTTCCCTTTGCCTAGCTAAGTACCACTTTATCTATTTAAAATATTGCTTCAGCATCTTGTGGGGAACTATTAGACACCGCAGGCAGGATTCTACTACCATCTCACTAGACTAATGAAGGGGAGTTGGTGAAATCACTGGGTACTGAGTGGTGAGCCTAATAGCAAAACATTTCATTGTGTTGTGTTTTCTCTCCCTTTCTTAGGCAGCACTGACAGTCTTTTTCTGTCTTTACTTCCTAAAAGACATGTAGAGAACTTACCTTGTAGATTCCTGACCTGCTTATTACTCAACTGCCACTTCAACAGTGACAATCATCTAGAAGCAAGGTGGTGCACACCTTGCCTCTAGATGATTGTCACTGCTGAAGTGACACCCCAACCCCATGTGGACAATAGGAAAAAGAGGTTACTGATGGATGGATGCAATTTCTGTAGGATATGAATTATATATTATTTAATCACTGCAGTCCTCGACGATTTGTTAAAAAACATAAATTTTATGAAAAACAGACAAAATATGTAAGGCAAAATCAGAGTGCAAAATCAAGGAGAATTGAAAGCTGTGTAATATCAACTTTCTTCATTCAAACAGTGGCCCTATTAAACTATTTTCCAATTTATTTCACACAAATGCATTCTAGTCCTGCAAAGCCAGAGAACTTAATCTAAAAAAAAAATGACAAGTAGGCAAATTACTTTCATCCACAAAATGCCCCCACCCCAACCAGCAGTTACAACCGCTTTGTTTTTTTTTTTCAAAACAGGTTTATTGTTTTAACATATAAGAGAAATATCATAACAATTTTATACAAGTAATTAAAAATAGGTATTATTATAATATTCAACAAAACAACTAAAGTATTTACAAAGACATCCACTACAATCAGATCAATTAATTAAACTAAAATACCATGCTATTGAAATTAAATTTTTTTTAACAAATTTTGTAAATTATCCCATACAATATAATAAGATGTTTTTCTATTTGTTCTTGTCCTAATTGTGTTTATTTCCATATGGCACACTATATTCATAACATTTTTAAATTCATTGAACGAAGGAGGTGTATCTGAAATCCAATTTCTAGTTATTATTTTCCTAGCCACTGCTAGAATAGACCATAACAAGGGAAGCTTAACCTTTTAACACTTTGAGGTACAGGTGTGTTGAATAATATAAGAGATTTAGAAATAATGAAATTATCTGTAAAAAGAGCCTGCAAAAATTCATTAATTGACTTCCAGTATTCTTTCAATTTTATACAGTCATAAAACATATGAGCCCAGTCAGCATTAATTTCTACATTACATCTCTTACATAAATTATCTTTACTATTTATTTTATTCATCATCAAAGGTGTATAAAAAGATCTATGTAAAAATTTCCATGTATAAAGTCTCCAGACAATGGAAGACGTGCAACCACTTTGTTTTGTGTAACTCATCTGAATGTAATAAACACAAACCTTTCAATCTCTTAGCACAAGAATAAGGATAAAGCCAAATAATAATAATAGTAATAATAATAATAATTAAAAAATCATAAAAAGCACACTAATTCTGCAAAGTCAGGCTGCTTAAAATGAACAAATGACAAGAGGGCAAGTTACTTTAATTTACAAATAGCCCCCACCCAACAGTTACAGCCACGTTGCTTTGTGCAGCTCATCAGATTGTGATAAAAATAAATAAATACAATAAAATAAATATATCTCCCAAATTGTTAGTACAAAATCAAGGAGAAAGCCAAATAAATAGATAGATAAATGAATAAACAACAAAATAAAGACAGACATAAGTCAAATTCTAAATATGGCTTTTACATAATGAACAAATGGAAGAAACACCACACGAGGAACTCAGGGTCTGAAGAAGTTTGCTTATTCTAGTAAACGAAAGCGCTTAGTATTATATTGTTTCCTGAGTTCCTCGTGTGGTGTTTCTTCCATTTGTTCAGTGTGTTTGCAGTTTGGTACTTTTCATCGAGTTTATTTGTATGGCTTTTACATACTTAGGAAGTTGCCAGAATAAATTTTTTTTTGCATTAACATGTATTTTCTGAGCCCATGTGAGACTATGGTTTCCAATTTACTTCTCACAAATATACACCAGTCTTGCAAAGCCAGACTTCTTAAACTTAATAAATGACAAAGAGGTTAAGTAACTTTTATTCACAAGCAGCCCCACCCCACCCAGCATTTACAGTCACGTTGATTTTACAGCTCATCTGATTGTGACAACAAAAATAAACCTGTCAAATCCTTAGCATAAGAATCAGGAAAGACAATCAAAAAACAATGTAAACATTGAACTATCTTGTAAATATGTATTTAGAAAGTTGCTAACATAAATAACACTTTTTGCATTAACAAACCTTTTCTAAAGGATATGAAATCTGAAACTCAAATATTTGTCATTATGTAGTGATATACTTGCAGCTGCTTACTGCTGGCAGACTATCAGCCACAGTGACAGACAGTTCAATCCACAAAAAGGTACAAATCGCTGATCCAGCATATGGGAAGTCCTCGAAAGGAAGCATTAAGTAAAACCACCCCATGTATTTTCCTCTCCTTCTGCCTCTCCCTAGTAAAAGATGCACAAGCCTTGCGATTCAGCATTTACTCATTCCAGTTTCTGGGCTTCTTAGCATTTTTTGTGTCTCTTCACTGGTGTGCCTTAAGGCAGTAATGTCTGGTGAATGAATCAGCTGCCAGAGAGAGCAGCTATAAGCAGGGTGGAACTACCTATTGTTTCTTCTGCAGTGCTTTCCTTATCAGTACTCTACACTCGAACTGGAAGAACTGTCAAATATGTTTCCAGCTCAGTTTTAAAAGAAGAAAACCATTGAATTGGTTACTATATTTTATTTTTAGATACAAAAGATACTGAGTGGCAGACCATACGCCCACCTGGAGCTCCGGGTCCCAACTGCGCTGTCCATACTCACAAAAATACCTATCTCTCCCATCCCTATATCTTGTCAGCCTCACTGTTAAATTCATTTGTCATTTGGTTTATTACAAAAAATAATTTTCTGTAAGCAACTAATAAAATAAATATTGATAACATTGAAATTGTAACATCATAAAACAGAAACAATCATATAGTTCTGTCTGATACATTTAAATAAATATGTAATGTTGACACTAACGTGCAAAGCCAAGTCAAATCAGTTACTCTTCCGTACAAATACAAACAATATTATAATTGTCTTCTTACATATTATGCCACCAACCATATTCCCAAACCTTGTAAACAAAAACACTTTTGATTAGTTGCTATTCCAACAAACTCATTTTCCCTTACAGTATTTTTGTGAAGTTGGATGGTTTACAAAAGCATTTCTCCCTATAAAAATCCCCTTCCACATTATTTTCTAATCCAATTCTATAAAAAAATGAAGTTCAACCTCGGAGTCACTTCCTAAAACAAAATTGATAATAGTTGTTTGTGTCTTTCGGCTTTTCCCGGTTAGGGGTCGCCACAGCGGAACTCCGGTCCGCTAATGAATGGTAGTTAGATTCATAGATTAAGATTCCTAGATTAACACTAGGCTAATCGCCCTTTTGGGTCATTTTAAGCTTAGCCAATTACCCCATGTGAGAATCAAACCCTACACCTTGTGTCTGCAAGGTAAATACCTTAACCATTCTGCCATCCTACCACACTTATTTTTACATGCCGAGTTACCAGCCCTGATGCACAACCTTCAATGAAGGTACACCCATTCACGCATGTCTCCACGCAGAAGACGCTCTAGCTGAGAATCGAACCGGACAGCATCTTACTGTGAGGTGACAATGCTACCGCAGCACCACCACCATGGTAACAACAATAATAATATACTACTACTAATAATAATAATTCTACTACTAATAATAATAACTGATTTTCATATCAGTTATCTCTGAAATAAAATGTTTTCTTTAAATTATATGATTATTACAACCTTGTGTATTTTAATATGATTTCAGTGGTCATCTTTTGGTAATCCTAACATCAGTCATTGCCTCCAAATACCTTCTCCCACACCATCCACCAGGACATCTAGCTAAATAAGACATTACAGCCACCCACACCTTTACATCCCCTATAAGGTTCAAACCCATTTCTAAAATATGACTTCAGCATAATCCTCCAAATAAAATGACACTACCCCAAACTTAGACTGCCACCTATAGCTCTGAGTCTGGTACGACATGACAATGTCAAAATCAAACCCAAAACCCTTCTCACATTTTCCAGAATTACTTTACACATTACCCACGAATCTGAAGTACTGCCTACTGAAAGCCAACAGCCAAAAAATAAACTAGATCAGATCGACTTTTTTCTTCAGACCCACCTGTCTGACACTACCAGTCAAAGAATCCTGGGTTAAAACATGCATAGGACTACCTTCCATGACTTCTTTCCTGGCTCTAATTATATTTTTAACAACAGGTTAAGAAAAAAACAGGTAGAAACATTCTTATCCTTTATAAAGGAAATCATAGACCAGACACTACTTCACAAATCACTTTCACTTCAGATTTTGAACCCGACTGACTAGCTGCAAGAATGTTGTTGTTGTGTCTTTCGGCTTTTCCCGGTTAGGGGTCGCCACAGTGGAACTCCGATCCGCTAATGATTGGCAGTAGATTTTTTATGTGCTGAGTTGCCAGCCCTGATGCACAACCTTCCATGAAGATAAGCCCATTCACGCATGTCTCTACACAGAAGACGCTCTTGCTGAGAATCGAACCGGACAACGTCTTACTGTGAGGCGACAACGCTACTGCAGCACCACTGCAAGAATACTAATTGCAAAAGGAAGAAAATATCATCTTATGGTAGCTTACTTGACAATCTCTCCAATAAAAAACTACAAGTAAAAAAAATCTTCACTGTAAAGCACACATTTCCCAAATGCAAACACCTGGTATTGGTAGATGACTTCAACTTAAATCTCCTTAAACAGAAGCACCAGGGATAGCAGGCCAAGGCCTTTTTCAGAAGGCATTAGAACCCATCATGGCAGTTGGCCACCCCAAAATCAAGAAACAACCACCTCCTGTTTCTTTTAATTAACAGTATTCCATAGAGAATCAAAAACATCTTCATCCTTCCTTCATCACTTAATGATTACTATCACATAATTTTCCATATTACAAACGTTCTATCTTTTCATGAACCAATCATGATAATTTTTAGAACCAAAACTAATAAAAACTTTTTAAATCTCTACAGTCAACAAACACTGACTGGAATTCTATCCTGTACTAGCAGGATGTTAATATGGCTGCAAATACCTTACATCGATACTCCTATTCTGACAAAACACACATTTTCCTTTAACAACCAGAGTTTATAAAGCCAAACAAATAAATAGATGATTTAAAAACTCAACCAGCTACTAAAACTCAAAGATGAAGCCTGGTACACTGGGAAATAAAACAACTCTAACTCTTCTCCATCTGGCTAACAGGCCATAAGAAAATGTAAAGCCAGCTTCCTTCAAAACCATCATACTTCACTCTACAATCAACTAAACAATTTTGGTACTTGACAAGCCAACCAGCTGACATACAGAAAAAAAATAACCAATGTAAACTAAAACAATTTGGTGAGCCAAAGGAGCTAGAACTACTGATAGCATTCCCAAAGAGTTTAGCCAGCGTTCTTCTTCCCTATGTTCATAACTAACCATTCTTCCCCAAATTCAAATGCTCCAGAATTAGCTTCATGTTTATATTTTAGAAGAATTAAATCTAAAGAGATGGAAAACATCCTGAACAGAATACCTTCTGATTCTCCAGTTGAAATAGACAGCTTCCACCCTTGGCTCATTAAAGCTTTCTCAGATGACATCATTTCCCCTCAGAAACCATTTCTTGTGTCACAACTCATTCCCATGGATCTGTAAAAATTATCAGTTTCAATAAAACCAGTTTCAAAAATACCTAAACCTGATTCCTATCTGATTTCAGACAACTATTTATTTTCCCATCTCTTGGTAAAATTGTAGCAAAGCAAATCTATTTGTAAATTGTTCTGGTAATAATACAACAACTGCCTTTAGGACCTTAACTGATGAGGGTTTTAAGTAATATGGAAAAGGGTCAGCTGACAGATGCTATTTTACAAACCTTACTAAAGCTTTTGACCTAGCAGATCACAAAATACTAAAACTCTCACTGTTAGCAAGCATCCTAAACCTTAATGCAACCAAGTGGTTCCATAACTTCATTTTCAATTGCAAAGTTGCTGATAGAATAGGATCTGTCACATCCAGCACATCTATTAGTATCCCTCAGGAATCCATGTTATTTCCCTTCTCCTATACACAAATAAGCTTGTACTTGACAAGTCCCACATTCCAGTTTTACTCTGTGCAGTTGATATGGCCATTTACAGAATAGGTTAAATTCCAGAAATCATAAAAATGCAGATTTAAGTTGACCTGTTAAACCATTGCTAATTGGCTTGGCATCAGAATTCAGTTCTTAACTTATTCAAAGCTATGATAATATTATTTGTAGGTGACAATAAACTTCACATTATATACCATAATAACAAACAATAAGCACTAGGTAGCCTATCTACCACAAGAGTGGTTTCTGGCCCAGAAATTGTAGTTTATTGGCCGTTTGGGCAGTTTTTCCATCTCTTTCAAATTTCTGGTTTAAAAGCCCACGTTTGCACTTGTTTCCCACCTTTCCTGTAACTAGTCTAGTCCAGATACATATTTGCTGTATCCAGGACTGTTTGTAAGCTTCTTAGCCCTCCCACGCCTTTCTGTGTTGGAGGGAAGCATTCTAGCTTATCAGTGGGAGTGGTAAGCACTAGGTAGCCTATCTACCACAAGATCCAGGTACATATTCTTAGTTTTAACACTTGAATTTGCTTATTCGTGCTCAGCACTTGTTCAGGACTTGTTGTTAGCACTAAATGAGCTACAAATTACTACAGCACTCAACCTTCCTCATTACCTAGAGGAAAACAGATTTTGTACTTACTTTCCCCACTTGCTTAGAGGAAAACAGCTCTTATACTTACTTTCTTCACTTGTCTAGGGGAAAATAGTTTTTTATTGAGGCATGTCCAAGGGTCAGCACCCAGTGTTCTCTCCTGTCTATCTGATGAATCTGGGCATCTTGGGGCAATGTAGCAATTGCCTCATGAACACAGACAACCCTCTCCTCCTACCACCCAACACCACAACCTGTGAGAGATGCACTTATCTATCCAAACTGGAGGTAATGCTCTCTCCAACCAAGACTGAACTTGACAGTCAAGAGGAGAAAGTAAACACTTGCACCACACAACACTCATCACATAGTCCCACTGACCTACACCACCAAAATCCACACATAGAAACACAAACACATTCGCAGAGGCTCTCAAAAATAATCTGCTCAAGCAACAGAAACCTCCAAAGCAGAAACTCGAGCAACCTCCACCCCCAACACAACCCAAATGACACATAGCCCACAGACTCAGTGTGCCAATAAACCACATCCCATAAGGCAAAACAACATACCCAACACACTAGTCATAGGTGACTCTATAGTCAGGCACACTGATGTCCCACTCACCAGGCTAAAGAAGGAGAAGGTTACCGTCAGCTGCTTGTCAGGTGCCAGGATCCGCCACATAACCCACGTACTGTCACTCCAAAACAAGTACAAATATGACTCTGTCATTGTCCATGTTGGTGTGAACAACCTGAGATGTACCTCCCTGGACTACACGAAAAGAGACATGGAAGAGGTCTCTGATTTTGTAGCCCAGGCAGGTATGACCCTAGCCCTGAGTAGCATCCTGCCATCGCCCGGAATGTTACCGTAGTACAATGACAAAATGATTGACTTCAACAATTGGCTAAGCATCTGGTGTCATTCTAAGGGGATCCAGTGTCTGTCTGCCTGGGACAACATGGTCGACAGACCACGATGCTTTGCTAGAGATGGCCTGAACCTGTCACCCCTGGTATTCCGGATACTGGCTAAGGGCCTTGCTGCCCCTATAGTGTCTTTTTTAGGCAAGGTACAAATGACAAATTCACCACCGTAACAGGAACAGACAAGCAAACACTGAGGGTAATGCTACTCAATGCTAGAAGTCTAAATCTCAAAATGCACTCACTCGAGGCACTACTTAAAATGGAGAACATCGATATCTGTGCAGTGACTGAGACCTAGTTCAAGGCTATAGAGAGCACCCCTGCATTACCGGCTATAACTCATACCATACTTTTCAGCCATCTAACCTGGACCAGAACACCAAAGGTGGAGGTGTGTCCAAATTCATTAAGGATATCCACACCTCCAGGCTAGTTGCGCAACATAATGCATCTGAGGTTATCCAAGTGCAACTAACTCTGGGCAAAACTGCAATCCAGATTGTAGCTTGCTACAGATCCTCCACCATTCCCCAGGATTCCCACTCCTCTTTTCTTGATATGCTGGAAAATATTAAGGTTTGACCAAACTCCCTAATAATGGGCAATTTCAACTACCCCACCATTAACTGGGAAAACTACTTATGTACCAACTCCTTTGCTCAACACTTTCTGGAATTCATAAGTTCCAATGCCTTGGATCAACTTATCCACACCCCTACCAGGGCAACAATATCCTAGACCTAGTCATTACCAATATGAGTGACTGGTGTTCCACACCTGAAGTCAGCTCCTCGTTGGTTAGATCCAACCATAAACTAATCACCCTAGATATCCGCATCCCGCCCCCAACCAACATTAAGGAAACAATGGTAAAAACATTTCTCCAAAGCCAACTTCATGCTTCTTAAGATAGAAGCAGTGAACTTCATGACACCCATGCAGATGGACAATACAGATATGACTGCTGAATCCTACACCAATGCACTCTATAAACACTTACACGAGTGCCTGGATTGTGCTATCCCAAACAGAACCAAGATGCTATCCTCCAAAAAAAGGAAGCCAATCTGGTGGTCCCCTGCCGTAAACAAACTCTACAACAGAAGGAAGAAACTGTTGCAAAAGAGAGTAAAATCCCATGAGTGGAGGAGCTCCCTGGTCAGCCTCAGTAAGAAACTGAAATCCCTTATAAGATCCTCCAAAGGTAGCTACGAAAACAAAATCACCACTGATTCTAAGGGCAACCACAAAGCATTCTATAGCTATGTCAAGAATCTCAATGTCAACACCCAGATCTGCTCTGAGTTATAGCACAATGGCACGAAAATTACAGAACCAACTGATATTGCCAACATCCTGGCAGATAGGTTCAGTGCTAACTTTACCCTCCCCCCTCACTCCTAAGGGGCCCATATCTATACAGGAAGAATGCAGAGTCCCTGTCATCACATCTATGCAGGTAAAAGCTGCACTCTCTAAAAACCAAAAACACATCATCCATGGGCCCCGACAACATCCCAGGCTGCATTTTACACAAACTTCAGAACGAACTGGCTCCCCACCTAAGTACCATGTTCAATCACAGTCTCACGTCAGACTTTGTGCCCCCTGAATGGCACACAGCAACACTTATCCCACTTCACAAAGGGGGAGCCACCACTGATCCTGGGAACTATCTCCCTATTAGCCTGACGAGCCTGGTCTGCAAGGCCATGGAACGTATCATCATGGAACTCATAAACAAAGACATTGGTAACCTCCAAACTCTGGACCCAATTCAGTTTGGGTTTGTGAAAGGCAGATCATGCCTTCTGAATCTGATTGACTTCTTTGAGGCAGTCACCAAAGCCGTAGACGAGGGTAAGGTGGTTCACACAGCCTATCTTGACCTCGCCAAGGCTTTCATCACCATCCCTCATTCTGGAATTATAGCTAAACTCACTAAACTAGGTATAAATCTCTGCATTACAAGATGGATTGCCAACTGGCTCACTGACAGAACCAACACTGTAAAAGTTGCAGACTCCAAATATGACTTCAAATCAATGACAAGTGGAGTACCACAGGGTTCAGTCCTGGGACCTCTCCTGTTTGGTATCTATTTCTCTGAAGTACAGACTAACACAGAAGGCCTCTGGTTAATGAAGTTCACAGATGACTGCAAACTAGGAGCCATAGTTGAGTCCCCAAATGATGTGGACATCCTACAGAAGGGCCTCACTGAGACAGATGCCTGGTGTGAGAGGCATGGCCTCAAGCTCAATACCAAAAAGTGCATTGTCATCTCCTTACTTTGTAATCTATTTATAAAAAAAAAAAAAAAATATATATATTTTTGTCTTTCTCTCTGTTATTGGATATTAACTTCTACCTACTAAATGACTTATTACTATTTTTGTTCTTGCCAACACAGCCAATGTACTGTAACTTACTTGACTAATTACTATATATTGTATTCTTTGATGTCCTTCAAGGATGCATCTGCAGTCATAAACAATGGGTTGTAGCTGCTAAAATTTCAAAGGCTTTACCTGCCAAATCTATTTCTCAAGGCCCTTCCTCAAGTTCTCAGATTCTCAGTCTTGCTGAGGGACCTTTTTTCTGATTGGGGTTCAACCTCCTCCACCAGACAGGGCCTCCCAACCTCACCAGACAAAAAGGCCTAGGACCTCTCCTCTGAACCTGTCTCTGATGACTCCACTCGGATGATCTGATTTGTCAGACCATCAGGAAGGGGCTCTATTCTCCCCCGGTGATTCAGATGCTGAAGAGCTCCATGCCTGAACACTTTCAATGGCAGGGTCAGGACTTTTTCTGATTCTAGAACAAGGTTAGGACTTTCTACACCTTAGCCATACCACCAGTGCTAAACTGTAATTGATGATGTGTAATGATGCAGCAGGTCAGTAATCATTTCTAAAAATGTGGCTATGATGCACTGGGCTTCATTTATTAGATCAGCTATAGGGGCAGTAATTAATTGACATGCCTGGCTAGAGCAAAATCTGCCAGACCATGTCAAGGCTAAGCTCCTAGATGCTCCAATGGAGTGGCAGCCTGCCAACCAGAGGAGTACTGCCACAGCTGCAACTACCACTACTACACAGGACAGACACAAATGATTGACTCTGAGATTCCGCCTACCAGGACACAACTGGAAAGCTCCTGGAAAGCTGCTTTTATTTTTAAAAACTGCATTGCATTACACAAGGACACATGGACATTGCAAAAAATATATAAAGGATACAGGATACACACTTCCACTCTCAAAGAAGAGCCAAACTTAAACCTACCACCAAATCAGAAGCAGAAGCCAGAGGACAAATCAAAAATCAAAAATTTAAAATGAATGAAGGAAAAAGGAGGTACCTAGATGGATTTCTTAAGAACTTTAGACTATTCTTTGTACAGAAAGAAAAACAAAAAAAACCAGACCAATTATTATCTTACATGCACTTACTCAACATATATCAAAATGAAAAAAAATGCTGACCCTAAAACTTCTTCCCAATATCAACTCATAAGTTTGGCTGGTGACTCTAGATCTCAAGGAGGCATCTCAAGGAGGCATACCTGCACGCCCCTATCCTAGACGACCAGATTTTTCTTGAAGGATCAGAGATTTCTCATTTCTCAGAGATTTTTTCCAATTTCATTATCTCTAATACAAGCAGACACAAAGACAAAAATTTATAAGGATTTTGGCCTATGTCATACCACCTGCTAAGCTTGGGGCTACACAGTCAACATCCATCAGTCAAGACTAGTGCCATCCCAAAAAGGATAGCCTTTTGGGTGCAGATCTGGACAATAACTCAGGATGGCTTTTTCTCACAGAAAAAAAAAAAAAACAAACTTCCAGATTATTTCTTTTGACAGACAACAAACTCAGCTTACTTACTGCAAAGTCCTGGCTGCCTGCTCTGGGTTTCATGGCATCCCTGAATCCCACACCACACAGGCTGCATATGATAAATTACAATACTACCCTACTATAGGAATGTCTGGTCACAGCACAGAGACACAGACATACCACCCATCATTCCATGAGTCCAACAGAGGTTTTGCTTTCTCAAAGAAACCCAAAACAGACCATCCATCACCACGGACGACCAGACCTAGGGAGGCATGGACACATGGAGGACAAATGTATCCAAGGCCTATGGTCTCAAGGAAGGACAGCTAAACACATAAACCAAAAGGGAGATGCTGGCAGTGAAGCTGAAGCATTCAAACCATTCCTCAACAAGGACATCAGGACATCTAAGGATAGACACAGACAACACTAATGGCCATTAATACAACAACAAACAACAGGAGGGCCTCCCCCCTACCCTCTATGATGACAATGGATGGATCTGTGGAACTAGCCCCTGAATCTCAATATCCAGCTGCAGGCCATATTTGTACCAGGAAAAAAGAGAAGCAACTAGCAGACAGGGGGAGGGACACTATGGAATGGCTGGATGCTGCATCATGCCTCATATCATCCTCAACTCATAACAAAGAAATGGGGATTGCCAGAGGAGATCATCTCAGCTCTCTCACTCACCAACTGAACAACTGAAGAAGGACACCTACCACACATACCACCACAAGCCTCTCTCTCTCCAGGACTCTCTGATGCCCCTGCCTGCCCTAATAGTGTATGCATTCCCGTACAAGGTTCTTCCTTCTTTCAGGGAGGAAGAGCCGAGAAACAAGCTAATACTAATAGAATAGACAAGACTGGACTGGAGACTACACTGTATCCGCCTACTGAAAACATGTCTCAGCACCCCTATGGCCTCTTCTTCTCTACGCTCAACTTCAAAGAATGATTTCAAAATCCTACATCCCTACTTGAAAACTCTGCAACTAACTGCCTGGAAAATTGCTTAAAGCCAAACCAAACTGTCTTATCTCCACAGGCACAGATGTTACAGTGGCAAACCTAGCACACATCCTAGAATACTTAGCAGAATTGTTCCACAATGGCCTGTCTCTTACTCTTCCATTAAGATTCAAGCCTTTTCAATTTCAGCAGAATACAACATGGATCCCTATCTGCAGATGCATCCTTGAAGGACATAGTACAGTTTTGTACCTACCATAAATGTAGATGTCTGATAGGTATGCATCTGCAGAGGCAGGACAACCCATATGTTATGACTGCAGATGCATACCTATCGGACATCTACATTTATGGTAGGTACAAAACTGTACTTTACTGCTAGTGCTTGGAGCTTTTCTCGCCAGGCCTCTACTGAAAATGGACATATATCCAGTTAGACTAGCCCGGTCAACAAATGTAAAATAAAAAAATAAAAATAATAATAAATTTGGGTAAAAACTCTGTACCCATTAACTACCACATAAACAGCAGTCTACTTAATGCCAAATGTGTGATAAGAGACCTTGGGACACAGGTGGGCAGTAGTCTCTCCTTTGATAATCACATTGCCACAGTAGTCAGGAAATCCTTCTATGTGGCACACCTCATCACAAAAGGGTTCTCATCCAGGAAAAAATAGGTCATTGTTTCCCGCTACTAGGCACTCATTAGACCCATTGTAGAGTACAATGCCCCTTTTGGAATGTACCTCACAAGACATCTGCAGCAGCTGGAAAGGCCACAGAAGTACCTCACAAAGAGGATTACTGGCCTCAAACAGATGCCCTACACTGACTGTCTCAAAAAACTCCAGCTTTACTCTGTAGCATATCGCCTACTCCAAGGAGGTCTCTGCCTAACATATAAAGCTATGTTAAATCCAGAGCTGTTGGACATGCTACACCTAAAGAAATCCCAATCCCTACGAGCTACATGCTCTAGAGACCTAAACCTTGTCACCACAATAAACATTACATGCTGGAGGGATAGATTCCTGTTCCAGAGACTCCCTACTCTGGAACAAGCTACCCATCTATGTCAAAAAAAGTTCCTCATTAGCACTCTTCAAGAAAAATCTTGACGAGTGGTAGGGAAATAGGAAATACAGCCTGGGGATCACTTCTGTGCCTTTGCTTGACAGGGGCACAGGAGATTAACTTTCTTGGGTGGCATAAGCCAGGGAACCTTAGTGGCTAGGCTTACTTAGGCCCTTGGGCCGATAGCCTAGTACCTACCTATGAACCTATAAACCTATGAAATAGCACACTCATTTAGAAACCTTGGACATTGGTTAGCTCAAAATCTCAACTTTCAAATCCATGCAAAAGATAGCAGAAATAAAATCCACAAGCTATTGTTCTGGACTTGAAAATCCCACAGTTCCTCAAGATGCCAGAGAGGGTATAGACAAAGAAATTTTACCAGTATTTTTGATTATGGACACCTCATAATTGCCTCATCCTCAAACAGAACCTGAATTCTTTTCAAACAACAACAAACATAATTTGCCAATTCTTTACACTGCCTCCAAAAGTGAGCATTACTACTTTTTCTAAGTAAAGCAAGGCAGCTGCCAGTTCCAGTGGTTCCAATAGTTCAGTCCCTTGTTAAACTTCTTAATATGAATCCTGCCCACACTTCTCTGGAAGACTCAAAATAAGAGAAATAACTTATAAGCTATACTATTGCCCTGAAAATGGCCTATCTCTCATTGCATCACATTCCAAAAAAGCAGTTATTAACCATTCCTCTTCAACTCTCTCAAAAACTAAAAAGCCCATCCCACTGCTTGTTAGGAATCTAAACTCAAACCCCCGCTATGGGAAACTGCAAATTGCAACTGTGCCAAATTGGACAAGCCTCACAGCATTCATGGTGCATAGGTGTGTACTAGGCTAATGGCTCTGGAGCCTTTACAAGCCTAGCCCATAGGATTACCCTGGCATCATGCCACCTGACCTTAGTTTCCAGTGCCTCTGTCAAGAAGAGTCACTGGAGTGATCCCCGGGGTGAATTTTCTATTTCCCATCCACTCATCAAGATTTCTCTTGAACAGGGCCAGAGAGCTGCTCTGTTTGACATGTAAGGGAACTCTGTTTCATAGCATGGGCAGTCTCTGGGTTATGAACCTGTCCCTCCAGCACGTTCTGTTGATTGTGATAATGAGGTTGAGGTTTCTGGAGCATGTGGTGCGGAGGAATTGGGATTTCTTTAGATGTAACATAACAGAGCTGGGTCAGACATGGCTTTGTAAATCAAGCAGAGATCACCTCTAAGTAGGCGATATGAGACAGAGAATAGTTGGAGTTTTTTGAATCTGTTCATATAGGACAAGTATTTAAGGCCTAGAATCCCCTTTGTGAGATACTTTTGCGGCCTCTCCAGTTGTTGCAGGTGCCTAGTGAGGTACATGCCAAATGGGGCATTGTACTCGATAATTGGCCTAATGAGGGAAGAGTAGAGGGAGACAATGACCTCTTTCTTCCTGGATGCAAAACCCTTAGTAATGAGATGTGCCACATAGAAGGACTTTCTAACCATAGTGGCAATGTGGTGGTCAAAAGAGAAGTTGTTGTCAACCTGTGTTCCCAGATCTCTTATAACGCCTTCTGTGTTCATTGGACTACCATCAATGTGGTAATTCATGGGAACTGGGTTTTTCCCAAAGGGGATGATGACACATTTTTTTGTCATTGAGCTTAAGGCCATGGTTCTGACACCAGTCGTTGGTCTCAGTGAGGCCTTTCTGTAGGCTGTCAACATCACTTGGGGAGTTAATAATAGCTCCCAACTTGCAATCATCTGCAAACTTTGTCAGCCAGAGTCCCTTTGTGTTGACCTGGACTTTAGAGAAGTAGATACCAAGCAGGAGAGAACCCAGAACTGAACTCTGTGGGACTCCACTCGTGACTGGTCAGCAGTCTGACTTGGAGTCACCTACTTTCACACTGTGGGTTCTATCTGTGAGCCAGTTTGCAACCCACCTAGTGATATAGGGGTTGATGCCTAGCTTAGTGAGTTTTTCTATGATTCTTGAGTGGGGAATGGTATCAAAGGCCTTGGCCAGATCAAGGTAGGCTGTGTGACTACCTTGCCTTCATCCACAGCTCTGGTGACTGACTCATAGAAGTTGACCACATAGAGCAGGCATGATCTACCCATTACAAAACCAAACTGTGTGGGATCCAGAGTTTGGAGATTCCCTATATCCTTGTTTAATAGGTCCATGATGATGCATTCCATTGCTTTGCATATCAGACTTGTTAGGCTAATGGGTCGACAGTTCCCAGGGTCTGTAGTCTCTCCTCCTTTGTGGAGACGGATGACTGTAGCAGTGTGCCATTCAGTTGGGACAAAGCCTGAGGTGAGGCTGTGATTGAACAGGGCACACAGGTGAGGTGCCAGTTCACTCTTTAGTTCATGTTGAACACAGCAAGGGATATTGTCAGGTCCCATAGAAGTTGTATTCTTAGCCTTGGACAGTGCTGTTTTAACCTGTGCAGCAGTAATACTGGGTGCCTGGCAATCTACTGTTAATGTGATAGGTCCTTTGGGAGGGGATAGAGGTGTAAAGTTGACACTGAATCTGTCGGCCAGTATATTCACAATATTTGTTGGCTTGGTATTGGAGGAACCATTGTGCAGTAGCTCAGAGCAAATCTGGGTATTGCTATGGAAATTCTTTACATAACTATAAAAGGCCGTTTATGGCAGGGGACCACCAGATTGGCTTCCTATTTTAGAGGAGAGCATCTTGGTTTATTATTAGGTATGAGAGATCCCATGTTTTGTGCACGTGTACAGTGCATTATTGTATGATGATTCGGTCATGCTGCAACTCCATTTGCATGGGTGCGTGCCGTTAAGTTACTTTTTTTTTTTTTAAGAGCCCTGAGTTTGCTTTTTTAGTTTTTTTTCATGGTGGTTACCTTTGGGGAGAGGGGGAGGGAGTTGGAATTTCAAGGTGGTTGATTTATAGTTTGCGGAGGACCAAGGAGGAGAGGACTTGATTGGTATAGGCAATTGTTTGTATAGTATAAATAACCAGATCAAGGATGTGGCTACCTCTAGTGGAGGTAAGAACAAGCTGGTCCAGGGCATTGGAATCAATGAATTCCAGGAAACGTTGGTACGTGAGTAGTTTTCCCAGTTAATGGAGGGGTAGTTGAAGTCGCCCAGTATGAGAGTGCTAGGTTGGACCCTAATATTCTCCAGGGTGCTTAGGAACATGGATTGTGAGTCTTGGGACATGGTTGGGGACCTATAGCATGCTATGTGTCTTACCCAGTGTTAGCTGCACCTGAAGTATCTCTGATGCATTATGTTGGGCTACCAGTCTGGAGGTGTGTGCATCCTTTATGAATATGGAAAAATCACTGCCTTTGGAGCTTAGGTCCACGTTTTGGGACTGAAAGGTGTAGAAAGAGTTATAGCCTGGTAGTGTACGGGTGCTTTTGCCTGTCTTTGTTACAGCACAAATGTCGATGTTCTCCATCTTAAGGAGTGCTTCGAGTGAGTGCATTTTGAAATTGAGACTTCTAGCATTGAGCAGCATGACCCTCAGATTGCATTTGTTTGTAGATGTTACGGTGGTAATTTGTTTTGAACACCACCTAAAAAGGCACTATAGGGGTGGCGAGAGCCTTGGCCGACAGATGGTCTGTCAATCATGTCATCCCATGCAGACAGATAATGGATCCCCTTAGAATGACACCAGAAACTTAACTAATTGTTGAAATCAGTCACTTTCTGCTTGTACTGTGGTATCATTCTGGGTGATGGTAGGATGCTGCTCAGGGCTAGTGTCATACTCACCTGTGCTACATAATCCAAGAGCGCCGCCATGTCTCTTTTCATGTAGTCCAGGGAGGTACATCTCAGGTCATTCACACCCACATGTACAATGACAGAGTCATATTTGTACCTGTTGTTGAGGGTTGGTAGTTCTAATCACACAACATAGCACTCTGTAAACCACAACATTCACTATTCTGGCCTCTCCCCACTTCATATAGTTCTCATTTGCCACTTTAATCACTTTAACTCTACAGCTCCCTCCCTCCCCCCCCCCCCCAATTAAAACTCAGATATCCCATCCTTGCTCATCACCATCATTTCCTATTCCACTCTCTAGACTTAGTCTGAGAGCAACTCTTTTGGAATCTGGCCCAATATATTTATCTATATTGGGCACCAATAATCCTCCTTTGTTGTGAGGGGCAGTCATGATATCCCATGGGATTCTAGGAGAAGCACCTCGCCACAAGCTGTTTTGAGTAATCTTTTAACTTGTGAAATCCATTGGTTTGTGGGAGAAATTAAAAGATTATCCAAAGGAAACAATATCAAAGCTAATTATCTTTCTCTCGCTCTCTGTCTATATTATATATATATATATATATATATATATATATATATATATATATATATATATATATCTGTTACAGATTTCCTACCTATAAATTGATGATATAATTTTAATATGTTACTCGACTGTAAAGGGTTTTATTTCAAATTTTAATGTTTCATTTTATTGTATGTAAAATTAAGAAGTATCTTTAAAACATAGTTTTTTCTTTATTTTTAAAGTTAATATAACCGTGAATACAACAACATAAACTAAAATTAGAAAGAGAAGAAAGAAAATATGAAAATGAAAAAGTAGGAAAAACTTCAAAATAAATATGAATTAGTCATATACTTATTGCATATGTAAATCAGTCCTTCATTTTCACAGATACATTTTTCTTAGGACCGAATACATATTCATAATATAAAGTCTACCACTCCTGTGAATTGAACTTAGGTATAGGATGATAAATTTTAACAAACTGATGAATTTATGAAAAGTATACTTAATGGTACTGTCATTTAACCAACTTGAGGGCAGTTACTAATAAAACACCATACTGTTATAATAAATGACACATACTACACATTACAGCTTTTTTTCTGTACAAGGTTTGCTTTTCGTTACAGACACAGATGATCTTTCTTCATTACCTCGGAACTATGTTCCTACAAAATACCCAGCTAACAACATTTAGTTTTACAGTATTTCTCTACAGTTTTTGACATGTTATCTGTATAAAGTCAATGCTTTGGTATTTGCTTGATGTCATGCAGTCTGCTGATAAGCTGATTTTTGTTCTGCTTCAAGGTTAAATTATGTGACAACCTTTAAAACTTAGGGAGTCATTCCTGTCTCTGGTCCTCCTTACATCTGTGCTAGCGATCACTTCAGGAATTAGGGAGTCATCCTTATCTGCAGTTCTCCTTGCAGCTCTGCTAGTCATGGAAGAGTTATAGCCACATAGTATAGATGCTAAACAGACATAGTAGCTACTATTTATTTCCCAATTTTCTACTTATTTTCAGAAAAGAAAAAAATGAACCCTTCAATATACAGGAGAAGCTTTCCATCATTCATTTTGTTATCACTGAAGTTAACAATATTTTAATTTACTTATACTTGAATAAGCATCTAATATATCTAATAAGAAAAAACTTCAGGTGTTAATAGAATATTTTTTAGCATATTTTCTAATAGCTTATGTGTTTTCATCCAGTAAGTCTGCACTTGTGAACATGCCCGCAGCAATGATATAAATTTGCAGAATTTGCTTGGCAATGCCAACAAATCGAAAACTCATCTAAATATCCCAAAAACAATTTTATACTGAATAGATCTATTTCTGACAGATGTATGATTCCAATAGATACCCATTATACTTTATAACCATCTATGGTTTTAAAATTTACTTAGAAGAAAAGGTTCCCATTTTAACTCTCTATGTAACTTGCATTCAGAGTTATTTCCCATAGAATTCTATATGTAGTACTTTTTGTTTTTTTAGAGTTTATTGTTTCATATTTCTGTTTATTTAATAAAGTAGGTTAAAAACCTGTTGAAAGCATCATATACTATTTCATAATTAAATGATTTTTCTTTTTACTAAAACATCATGCCATGTAAATTTTCCCATGTTAGGTACTGTAGAATTTATTAATCTGATGCTTCTGCCATGGAATATGTTTAAATAAACTCATTTTCTGAGAAACATATGGTTTAAAATACTGTATCAGAATAAAACTGCCAGAATGAGTACTTTGGTAAAGAGATCTGGGAACAAATTAAATCATTTGCCTTCTCTAAATATTACCCGCGGTGGTGGTGCTGCAGTAGCGTTGTCGCCTCACAGTAAGACGCTGTCCGGTTCGATTCTCAGCTAGAGCATCTTCTGCGTGGAGACATGCATGAATGGGCGTACCTTCGTTGAAGGTTGTGCATCAGGCCTGGCAAGCCGGTACGTAAAAATCAACTGCCAATCATTAGTGGACCAGAGTTCCGCTGTGGCGACCCCTAACCAGGAAAAGCCGAAAGACACAAACAAACTGCCTTCTCTAAATATTGAATTTTTATTATACTTGAGAGGATATATGAAACAATGGCCCCAATTCCAAAAGACTTGCTCTCATTGTAAGTGACCACTTACACTGAGAGCAGGCTAAGAGCAGGTGTTTTGGAATCTAGTCTCTGTAATAAGCCTCTTTATAGATGGGCCTTTTACTGAAGTAAGTAACTTACACTGAGAGCAGGTCTTTCAGAATTAGGGCAGACTTACTCTGCAAGCAACTTTTTTAGAATCTGGCCCAGTATATTTATCTATATTGGGCACCAATAGTCCTCCTTGGTTTTGAGGGGCAGTCATCATTCCCCATGGGATTCTAGGAGAACCACCTCTCCACAAAATGTTTTGAGTTATCTTTTAACCTGTGAAATTCATTGCTTTGTGGGAAGAATTAAAAGATTCTGCAAAGAAAACAATATCAAAGCTAATATTTACATTTTAATATTTACTGTCCCTATTAATGCAAAAATGGTTTGATGCTTGTTTATCATTTTTTTCAATTTTAAACAAACATTTCATAAATGTTTTACTGGCCATTTGGAATAAAAATCTTTGATTACCACTATTCCAAGAAAATCCATTTCCATTACCAAATATATGTTATAACTATTCTCTACATGTCCCTTATATAATTTTGGCCTTTCAGACTTATTTTAATTGATGTTATAGCCAACTATTTCCTTAACATCTTGCGAAGTATTAGAAATAATCAGCATCTATGTAGAGAAATCAGAAATCATAAGAATGACATTGTCTGCATAGACTATAACTAGATCATCTTCTGAATTTAATGGAGATAGATGGATATCATTGTATAATTTATACAACAGTGGATTAATATCTAAAGTGAACAACATTGTTGATAGAGGACATCCTTGTTTGTCTCCAGTTACCAAGGAATATATAGGTAGTGCTTTATTATTTAATTTAATTTTATTTCCTCGGAGTTACAATATAAATTTTGAATGATCGTGGGAGATAATAATATTCTAATACCTGACATATATAGGTCATATTTAAGTAACCAAAAGTCTTGGCAGCATCTAACTTTTGCCAAATTCAATATTAATGCTTGTAATAATGTATTAGCTTTTGTCATTCTTCTATTTGAACAAAAACAAATTACATTGGATGTAGAATTTTTCCAAAGAAGTTAACATATTTTTGTTAACTATCTTGTCTATTATTTTGTAATAATGATTTAATAAGGAAATTGGATGATAATGTTCTAGTTTCAAACTATCTTTACATTCTTTCTTAATCAACACAGTTTCTGTAAGAGCCATTCATTTTGGTTCATCCAATCTGCAATAATTATTAAATTTGCAATTTTAGGTAATCTAAGAGACACCTCATCTATAAATATTTTGTGAAATGCTGCTGTATATTTGTCTGATCCTGGAGATTTATTTTTTCTTAAGCTTGTAATAGCATCTTTTACATCTTCTAATGTAATAACAGAACTCACTTCTTGAAAGATTATTCTTGGTGTCTTAAATATCCAATCTTTTAAAACTGATATATCTTCAGGCCATTTTTGATTATATACATATTTTTAAAATATACATTTATTATATTCTAGATTTTATCCTGCTCAGTTGTTAAAATACCACCATTATCCATTTATTGTAAAATTATATTTTTGATCTACTATCTCTACATTGTGGTAATAATATTTTCCAACTGTATGCAATTCAAAATACATTTTTGAGAATTCATTATTAACTGTTTCATGATTCAATCTGATTTTTATTTTAGCTTGTTTCTGAATATTTTCTTTCTGTATAGAAAAGTATCATAATCAAATTGTTAACAGTTGACCTACTACCTGCATCATATGTTTTAACTCATTTAAGTATTTATTTCTTTCTCTTATAAATGTAATATCAAATATTTTCATATCATTTTAAACTTATACTTTAAAAGTACCCATTTTGTATGTATTGAAACCAATTCATTGTTATTGTCTGGCCAGAAACTATTAATTCAGTTCCTTATATATTCTTTAAAACTTTCATTTTTTTAAACCAATGCAATAAGAGTTTTATTTTATTTAAGCTATTAACTTGCTTAAAAACTAAGCTTAAATGAATGATGTAACGATCTGTCCATATAACAGATTTAGGATCTTGAAGATTTGCTATTTGAAACAAGTCATGAGTAAAGAAAAGTATCTATTTTTGACCCTAATCTAGCTGTATGTGAGATGCGTAAATCTTTTCAACTGTGGAAAACAAATCCTTTTGCAAAAAAATCATCATTAAGGAACCATGCCTGCTTTGATATGAATTATCCTTAGGGATTTTAGATCTGTCTAAAACACTGTCACATATAATATTACAGTCTCTACCAAATAATATTGAATGACTTTGCAGTTCTTGTAAACCTTCAGAAAGATTTTCCAGAATTAACCGATACTCAAATGGGCTTTTTATACTCACTAAAGTTAATATAATATATGGTGACTTTAAATGCACTAATAAAACTTTTCTTTTCAGTCCTAAAATAGATTATATCTAGCTGAAATGTACAATTTTGTTTAATAATAATTGCAGCTCCCACAGACCTATGAGAACCATTATTAGTAACAATGTTTCTAACCCACAAATATTTCTTCTTAACAAAGAAGCATTGATCGATGCTCCAGTGTGTTTCCTGCAATAAAAGCACATTTTCTGATCTGTACCATATGGAATTAATTACTGTTCTGAGATTAGAAAAACTATTTGAACCATTAATATTAATACTTGCAATTTTAGTGAATTCATCTAAAACATACAAAATCTTGATCAGCACATGATATGAAAAAAAATTGTTGCATACCTTTAGTGTATAAGACATGTGTTCAGTGCTACCACACACATGAAATGGAAGAGAAAGAAGTGAAGCAAATAAAATCTGAGTCCAAAGAAAATGTCATCAGGTAACAAGCAAGGAAATGGGCTGTACAGATCTGGAGCATCGATAATAATCCTAATATTGATAGTTCATTTCTGGCTTTGGCTTCCAATAAGAATAAGAAGGTTATCCCTTTCCAAATGATTCTCAGCTTGGAAGGAAAGACACAATGATTTCAGATTTTTCTTCCAAAAATTACTTCTCATATCCACAAATTTCTTACTTTTCATAACAATTTCATGAATTGAGTCTGCAAAGATATCAGCTCTCTATCCTTAATAAAGAAGTTTTTTTCATATCAAATCAGTTGACACTCTTTCTCTATCTTTACCTTTACAAAATTTCACAGCTGCTGCTCAAGATCTATTTCATAGATTATGTTCTTGAAATCTTTTAGCTTCTCTGTGAACTCAATTTCAGTCTCAGTCTCTTGCTCTGTTTCAAGCAAACTTAAAAAAAAAATTCTACGGAATATAATCCCTTCCAAGCATCGCAAAACTTGGAAATACCAAAAATGTGAAGCTTTTTCCTTCTGGACCATGTCTCAAAATCAGTCAGTTATCTCTTTAAATTGTTCATTCACTTTTTCTACTTGAGATAAAGAGTTCCTTATTTGTTCTGGTTCAAAATTCAAGGACGTCACTTTCTCTATTAATAATTTAATTTGTTTGTCTTGAATATTATAACCCTTCTGCACCTGGGACATTGTTGATTGTATCTGATCAACAGCCATTCTAGTTTTATTAATCACAAATTAAATTCTATTTAGCAGCAAGACTACTGAGAGTTTTTTTTCCTGATTATCCAGGGTAACTAAATTACACATTATTGCAATGTGCAGATGCTCTTCTGGTTAATTCCTTTTAATGAGTATAACATTATTTGTGAACAAGACAAAGTTCTATTTGATTGAGCTTATGAAAAATAATTTATGCCCAAATCTGGAGTTCTTTTAAATTATTTTACCCGGCAAAGGGATATTGATAGATACTCTATAGTTGCTTCAACTTGTAGCTCATCATTGTCTGTAATATTTTCCCTTGCACTCCTACAGAGTTAATCTCAGGAATGGAAAGTAATTTATTTGGCATTCTGTCATGAGCAAAACACTTATTTATCTGTTCTATACTTCCTGCCTCCTCTTTCAAACATTTAAATAGTGTTTTAATATCTTTAGAGGCTGAGATCTTTTCAACTCTAGAATCTCCCTTTTGTTTAATATTCTTATACTGAGCTGTTTAAACTTTAAAAGCTATGGGGCAGAGTATACTCCACTGAACTATGCCAAAGCATGTTGTGTCACACACATCCTTAACGGTAACACCAGAGGCATCTAATCCACCCTAGTATATTAAACACATACTTTACATATACACTTTTTGTTTGCTTATATGTTCATAACTATCTTTCCTAGACTGAATGTGAAATTGTCCACATAGGTTAAAGTGCTACTGTGGATACCAAATATAGATAAATAGTAACACATATAAATAAATAATAATATAGCTTTAGGAAAATAATTGATTTAATTGGGTGCATGTTATATGACCACCTTCCCTCAAGCAGTCTGTGCTCAGTAAACCTAATATGTGGTTATACTAATTGGTACCTCACCTCATTTTTAATACCTTTCTTAACAGTGTATCTTGTCAGACTATAGAATGTAAGAATAAATCTTAGTGACATCTTGAGCTCATTGTTCTTTCAACATCTACATAATATGATTCCTAAGCATTCCTCTCAATCTCCAAGCCTTACAAATCATAGCACTGATCTTTAAAAATCATAGCAGAGGGTCAGAGGAGCACTTACTTATTTCCCAATAGAAGATCTTAATATACTACACTCTATATAGTTAGTGGCAATGAATCTTTGTATAGGCTTAGTTTATGCATTTAATAAAGTATATACCCGTAAACAGGTCTGATTATATGAGGAACACCATAAATCCATGAGGAGAAAGGCTAAATCTAGGGGCCAAAATCATAGTGCTATACCTATTTCATATTATTTGAGAGATATGTTCCTAAATTAAAGTTATTTTGAATAGAGTCTGTGCAATTTCTTTTTACTATAGCCATTTAGGAATAGTCTCTTAGTATTTTATTTTTCTAACCTTGAAATAAAATGTCAGAAAATGATTTTCATTGTCCCCCCCCCACAATTTAAATTTAACTATATATGTTTTTCAGGGGTTCACTGTAAATAAATTAGAATAATATTTTTATTTTTTTGCCTTTTACTTTCTTGTATCCTGAGGAAGGTTTCAACAGTAGTCTTCTTGGCATAGCATGTCTGCACTTGGGTGACGTAGTGGGGCAGCAGGCATTGCTTCATCAAAGCACCTAATTTTCCAGTTTGGTGCTCATCTGGGGTGCCATCATGCTCCTAGTGCGCACATGAATTTTGGCTGTCTGCTGTGGTTTCCTCCTATAGGTGTGCATGCTGTGTGAGAACGAGTGTGAGACCATCCTCCAGTGGTGTAGTACACCATCAAAACAAGGCTGGAATGCAGGAATACCAAAGAAACAAACAAACAATTTAATATATCATCAATACTAACAATCATTCAAACAAAAGCAGCTTGCTTAAATAAACAGCTTAACACGCTGAAGTACACCATTCCAGATGACATTTTTTGTCATGTGCTTTGTAAGTTCAAGTAAAGGCTTTATCGTCCTTGCAACCTTGTAAAGGTTTAAACAGGTAATCAGAGAATGAATGTGCATCTACACCCCAGCTGTTGGTATTTTTGCAGCTGCATATTAACTTTGGGGTCTGGAAACTTTGGACTCAGAAGTCTGAGCTGTATCTTACTAGGAGTGAAACTAGACAAGCTGGAGAAAGTTTACTGTGCAGCATTCCTACATATCACATGTAAGTAAGCCATGAAAATATTTAACAGTTTTAACCTGGGAGTAGAATAAAAAGACAAGTTGGCCACCATGAAAAGTATATTTCAGACGTACTGTGAACTAAAGGAGAGTTTTCCTTCTAGCAAGTATTTATTTTTCAGTGGAACTCAAGAAATTCAAGAAATACTGGTGCTTATGTAAAATGAGCTCAACAACAAATTAAGTGTTTTGACTTGTATGACTCATTGATAAATTTAGAGATACAATACTGAGAGTGTCTGACTTAACATTTGATAAAGGGCTGAATGTGTGCAGGTCATGGGAAACAGTATATATTCTGATAAAAGGGCTACTGAAATAATATTGTGCAAAATAAAAGTCTGAGATTGATGCAGTTACTTAAGATAAGTCAAAAGATTATAAGTGAACTAGAAATAAACATGAATATCTCAAGGCAATCCAAAGTGGTGTCAAGAAACAAATGTAAAGTTAATAATCTTACTGCACACATGAGCCATGGCTGCTTTCTTGAGAAATGTCACTGTAAGACTTATTATCAGAAATGCATTATTTGGAGGTTTTAATAATTTTTGCAAGGTGTGCAAATGAAGAAATGAAATAAAATAATAGATTTGTTCAAAAAAAGTTGATGAAAGAACAAAGGTTGCAATGTTTTTGTGTACACTGCAGTAAAAATACACAGTTATAGCATAACTAGCATCAATACTGCTTGTTAGAGACTCTGAAGATTCAAGTAAAAGGTTTTGGATTTAATCTGGAAACATAAGAAAAACGCAATACATATAAATGTAATATATCAGATTCTATGCCTAAAAAGATGGATCCAACTGATTATCTCAGGTATATAATCTAAAACCTTTAGGGCAGATTATGCTACATTATGAGCACAAACAGAAAATCATGCTTGTTTTTGCAGATTGTACCAAGTGAGAATACAGTTGATTAGCGTAACATAATGGGTTGTATACGTAGGTTGTGAAAAACTGGGCATATTTAAATGGATCATAGTGTTTAGACACAGAGTAATACAGATAGTTATATAAGAAAACCTGTGAATGTTCCCAAGTGAATTTTGTACACAATCAAGCCTTGTTATAAATGTCAAGCTAGGATGAACATATATAGAACATTTTTGTAACTGTATAGAAATACAACCATTATGAATAAAAAATCAAAATATACTGCATACCATGACACGATAGCTGATGTAACTATTTTACAAAAATGGCATAAAAGTCCTATTTCATTTTAAGTCCAAAAGGAAAACCTCTAGATGAAGATAGGATGAACACAATGTGGAAGACTTTCATGTGTAGTGAACCAGCATCATCCGCTTGCTTCAATGTTAAAAAGTTGTCTAGAGACTTCTTTATGATAAATTTGAATTTTCAGGAAATTACACAGAGTTTGATTTATGAAAGAATTCCAGTTTTGACATGAAATCTGTACTCTATTAACCAAGTGTTTCACAAAATAGGTAAATAAATAAACAAACAAATTAATAAAAAGATAATGAACACCACTGCTTTACTCTTTCAAAGGCTGAGTGGCTTCCAGTACAAGCCAGGTCAAATCTTAGACTACACTCTACTAACTACTGCTTCTCTGTACAGGCCCCAAAACTAGGGTAGTCACTTAATCCTGAATTAACTAATCACACAAATTACTTCCTGTTCAGGCTACAGTTGAAACAATACTTACTAAAGCAGTTTTGATGCAACTGTCCATCTAAAGGACATACCACCTAAACTAATACTTCTAACTGCTTAATACATTTACCTCTCACATGCCTGATTAACTAATTCTGAATATACTGCAATTCAGCTTACTACACCATTACTGGACTAAATCCAGTATGCATAACCTAGTCCCTGCTTTCACCTTACTGCTCCTTATTAGTTTCCTAACCTAGCTGCTACTACCTATATCCAAGCCACTTCTCCTCTTCCTACTGTAACTCTGTTTTCCCTTTTCTATTTTACTTATGTAACTGAACATGTGCTTGGTTTATTACATCTTCTACATATTGCTTCTCAGATACTCTGATGCTTATTCATAAACTAAAACCACTATTATTTGCATATTGTACATGGTAAACAAATTTAGACAAACAAACAAGCAAACAGACAGATAAATAATATTAAATCATTACATGACGTGACATGACATTTACATCCTGGTCAACAATTATCCAGAGGTATAGTCAGAACGGATTGAATATTTACAGCTCAGAGTGATAAAACCCTCATTCCTTAGATTAAATAATAACATAGCCCAAATACCTTTTGTTTTTCTATAGTTTGAAAAATTTGGAAAGCTTTAACAATTTGATTTGCTAAACAAATACAGATCGGGATATGTATAGTTCCAAAAATCTGATAATTTGTGAGGCGTTATGTACAGCTTGCATAGGATCACGAATTGTTAGTAGCTGAATTTAGGAAAAGAGAACAGTTTGAAGACATTTGCCAACTACTGTTTTCCAATCCATTACTTCTTTCTTAGCTGATGTTTGTAACTTATTACATTATTACAGACTGATATCGAATTGATTGATGGTAGTTGCAGTACTCACTAGACTTTGGGATGGCAAGTAGCCTTTTGGTGATGCTAGCTTCTTTCCTACAGAGGTCTGGTATGAAGTTTTATCTTCTTGAAAAGAAAGTTTACTGTTCTCGAGCAAGTTACTATTTATAGTTAATTTAGGGTTATCTAAAAAGTTGGCAGAGCATACATTTTGTGGTGATCCACAATTTATTTATTAGGTTTCTTACATCAATAACAAACCATCTTAGAACTAAAATGATTTTTTAAATATTCAGAGGAAATTTTAGTGAAATGTGTAGTTAAAGGATTCAAATTTTTAGCTGCAACTGCTGACTAGAAAACTTACACCCAAAGTGGCAATTTGATGAACTATTGTAGTAACCTGAAACAAGAAGTTTAAAGAAAGGAGAAACAAAATAATACTGGGGTATGTCCAATAGTTGAGACTGAAGACCATCTAATACTCTTTGGTTCTATATGGTTGCAAGAGCAATTTTCAGGGCTTTGTAATTTCAAATAGAGAGAAAGAGACTGACTAATTAATTAAGTTAAAGAAATTGATGGCAAGTCTTGAGATTATTTTGTTTATACAATAAACCATTTAAAAATGAAATATTTGTGTGTAATATAAATGTATAATTACAATATAGCTAACAGTGAAAATGTTTGTTAGAAACTCTGATGATTCAAAGAAAATGTTTTGCATTTATGGTGGATATAGTAGAGAAATGTAATATATCAGAATCAATAGTTACAATGGGCCTATCTAGTTTTCCCTGAGACATGTAAGCTGAAGCATTTAGAATAGATTATGCTGCATTATGAACACAAACAGAAAATGCAGGCTTGCTCTTGCAGGTTGTACCAAGTGTGAATATAGTTAACCAACCTAACATAATGGATTGCATAACTTCTGAGAAACTGGGCATCATTGAATGGAATCAGTGTGTTCAGGCAGAGAGTAAATCAATATTTATTTACATCCCTAGTTAAAATTTATTTTATGCTGGAAATCTTGAAAGGAAGATGAAACTGCATTTTGTTCCTTAAAAACATTGTTGGTAGATTTTGATACATTCAAATGAAATTCAACTTTATTTGTATATGACAGCTGCTTTCAAATTACATAGTTGTTATGGGAGACAATATGTAATACTCTAAATATAAAATTAAAAAAAAATATATATGTATAATACAAGCCAAGCCCACCTTATGATCTAAATTAAAATATATGCAATATAATGCCTACCCATATCAAAAGGTTGTCCCAGAGGTTCTTGTCATGTGCTGTCTCTATTGCCAGGTAGGTGGGATTGTCAGGTGTTAACTTCTTTTGCCACATATCTAATGCATGTTGTTGTGTCATCATAAACCTTGTATCAGCTTGAGATGCATTTCAGCAGTCTTTGGAGTATCACAAAAAATCGTGCTTGTACAATACATCCAGTTGCATTTTCAAGGGTGCCTAATATTTAGAATTATCCTGTGTTCTAACTTGCAGCATAGACAATACACATAAAAATCTATTTAAAAGAGACATATGTACTTTATGACATAAAATAATAACCTATTCACCCATATCTAACAAGGTTCTCCTCAAATGTGTAATTTATCAATACAACTTTATATCTTTAAGTAATGGGTAGTTATTACTTAATGCTGTCTTTGCCTTTTTTATAATGAATAAAATACGAACCAAATTAAAACAAAATGGTTTTAAATAATCTTATCTGTTGCTGTTTTTCCAAAGGCAAAATACCAGTTATCAAAACATCAGATGTCTATTAAATGTTCTTTAATTACATATAGCAAGATACAGCTATCAAATTTTATAAAACAATTTTGTGGTCAGAATCTTGTTTATTTATTTGTTTAAAGCATTTGTTTACCAGGCTGGTGGGCTGGTACATGACTCTTCAGCCACCTCCTGGACCAACTAGATTCAGAAACATGCACAGCCACAGATGGTAATACTAGAGCAAAAAGGACCTGTTAGCACAATCAGAGAAACCAGTAGTTCGTAGACGCATTAGCTGCAAGGAGAAAAGGCCTACCTTATCAGTTATATTTGCATGCTTCTGAAGTGATAAGTGATAAACATAAGGCCCTTTTCTGCTGCCCTTGAGTACTGATGGATGATGTTAGTATTTATTCCTACTAATACATTCACACATCCAAACACACACGTACATGTACGTATACATACAGACACACCCTGCCATACCTCTTACCTGTTCTAAGTTTACAGAGCATCCCTGATTTGTTGGTTCCCTTCATAAATGGCTGATGATTACAGGCGTTCAATAATGCAGGATATCAGGTTTCATTCTTCTTCCTATTATGCAGTAACTGTACAGTATGTAATTGTAAGACGAGTCGCTCTATAAACTTTTGAAATGGGGTAGAATAATATTTATAAAGATGCCCTAGTGTCATCTAGTGTCCCATTTCCCAGACTTTGTTCATAAGGATTGCATGGCCTCTATAGTCAGTCATGTCAGACATTACAGTTTCAACCTTTTTTGTCTGTTGTGTCCATAGTGCTGCAGCACCTAATTTCTTTTAACTTTTTAAGTAGATTATTGCAATACTGAAGAGTGTTTATGGTATCTAGTGTTTCCTCCATATGTCTTCAGTGCTGCAAAACATGATTTCTGTTAACTTTTTTTAAGGGGAGTATAGAGGTATGGCAGCCACCTATCAACATACACATTCATCAAAACGCACACACACACACACACACACACACACACACACACACACACACATGAACATTAAATACAGAATGCCAACTGAGCAGACTCACAGACAGACTCACCAGTTCAAACACACACACGTCACCAGTTCAGCCACACACACACTCATGGTTTATAATTGGATGCTCGACTGTGTTTGTTTGTCTTTTCGGCTTTTCCGGGTTAGGGGTCGCCACAGCGGGACTCTGGTCTGCTAATGATTGGCAGTCGATTTTTATGGTGCCGAGTTGCAAGCCTGACGCTTGTCTTTCGGAGGCCACTCGACCACGGGGAAGACATGCAGACTCCACACAGAAGTTACTCCAGCCAAGAATTGCACAGGAGAACCTCTTGCTGTGAGGCAAAAATGCAACCGCTGTACCACCATGGACTGTGACAGTGTCAAATTTGAAAATAACTTGACCAAAAGATCACAAGCCAGAAATGCCAAGCACCTCAAGAACAAACACCCAGACTTGTCCTCTTCTGAAACCATGTTAGCACTTGTTCCTGTATCTGTGCAGGCCAAGAATTTTGATGTTCAACATATTTTACTCTTGCGGTCCTTGGCATTCTTTGCTTGTGATCTTCAAGTTGAGTTATATTCACATTCAACATTTTCACAGTCAAACATCCAATAGTAAACTCACAAACACATCAACTCTGCCTACCTATTCCCTAACTAACCCCCCCCAAAAATGCAACCAACCAGACACACACACACACACACACACACACACACACACACACACACACACACACACACACCTGACAACAGTCATACCTCTACATACATGCATACCAACCCCAAAAATACCTACCTGCTAAACTTCCAGCACTTACCTGTAATGAGGTCTCACCCATTGAAAGTACAGGGGAATTTGAGCTTTTGGCTTAGTTAATTACTGTGGCTGGGGGTAAGGAGTTACACAGCTGAAGGTTTTTCTCATTCGGTCAGCTGCGTAAAGTACCTATCATGGGCATTTCCAGGGGAGAGCACGTGACTAAATATAATATGCTAATTACCTCATTAACATTTGCTGTAGGCCAGACAGACAGCCCACCTTTGCTCTGCATCTCTTTGAGGTAAGCAGTGCACTAGGGCTGCCTAAGAATCGAGAAAGGCTACCTTCAGCCATAAAAAAGGGCTTACCTCTAGCGGTAACCCTTCTTAATCCTGGCCACAACTGCATCTAGACATTTACATAGCAAGCAGAACAAAGTATTTAGACACATTTGGTATAATAAACAAGGCCACGTAAGAAGCAGTATACAGTATAACAAAAATTAAGTTAATGAGACTGCAAAATAAATAAATGTAAAGATGAGAAAAGAGTTGTGAAGTAAAGATCAGTATGAGCTACACATATAGTATTGTGAGGAAGAGAGATACTGCCAGCACAGCTATCTGGAATTTTGTAAATAATTATATGTCATTTGTGAATATCAACATGATTTATATAGAAGTGTGATGAAAAGAGATACTGCCAGCACAGTTATCTGGAAGTTTGTAAATAATTATATGTCATTGGTGAATATCAAAATGGTTTATTTAAGATGCTTGTTTTACAACTGTATTAGAATTGTATGTCATGTATATCAAACTGCTGGTACAGAAGTGTGTGTTGGAAAAGTTTTTGCAAAGTGTTGTTTAAAATGTAACCTCAGTGCACACTGCTGGAAGAGAACAGAAATGTACATGCACTATTGTAACTGTTTAAATTTGTATATTTTAACAGTGGAAACTGGAATACAGGAGGTTAACTTCAGTCCAGCAAAACTTCAGAAAAATAGCTAAAATTAAATTACTTTATAGCAGCAAGAGATACAGGTCTGTGCTGAGAAGCTTTCTTTATTGTCTTCGAAGTGAAGTGATTACTACAATTGTTTTATGACTTCCAGCATCTGACAAAAATCTGAGGTTTATGTATCTTCACAGGTAGATGCTAAATACTGCTAGCTTCCAGCCATGGGGGTTTCACCTGGGATAGAGTCAGATGACAAGAAATGATGTCATTCTGTAAGCATCCCAGCAGTAATATTTGAGATAATAATTTAAGAAGTATGTTAGTGAGACACAGCATTCTGTATTCTGTCTTTCACCTGATAACAACTAGAAGATCCAGTCACCACGTTTGCCTTGCTCTTAAGTAAGCTAACTAGGGTATAGTACTTCAATTAGATTCAGTCAAGAATATAGTGAAGCTTAGTTTAGATATTTTTCTTTCTTTATTTGAGACTGTCCTGCAATGTCTGTTTATGTCTTTCAGCTTTTCCCGGTTAGGGGTCATCACAGCGGAACTCCGGTCTGCTAATGACTGGTAGTTGATTTTTACATGCCGAGTTACCAGCCCTGACACACAACTTTCAACGAAGGCACACCCATTCACGCATGTCTCCACCCAGAAGACGCTCTAGCTGAGAATCGAACCAGACAGTGTCTTACTGTGAGGAAACAACGCTACCGCAGCACCACCACTGCGGATCTTGCTGTTTTAAATATTTCATGTGATTTTGAACTCTGATGTCACTGTAAATATATATTTAGTATTCCCTTATTCTTTTATTTATTATTATATATATTTAAACCTTTCATTGCGGCTGATCTTTGTAAGATATATTTAAGTTCTGAGAGTACTTGCATTTTTATTTGGTGACACTGTGTAGGCCACTCCTAAAAGCCTTGTTCTTGGTCAAACTACCATTTGTATTAATAGTAACATTACACAGTAAGACTGGAAATGCTTTGTTAAGGAGTACCACTGCGAGCACCTATAACACAGACTCAAGCAAATCTTGAACACAGATTTAATTAGCGCTTTCGGTGAAAACTATGTCCCACCTTCTTCAGACAAAGACACATCAATTAAAACACTTTATATGCATTAAATATGCATCAATTAATGAATTGATCAGAGAGTTTATGACTCTCAAACAGGTAGAAGAGAGAACCATACGTGTAGCAGAAACACTACTTGGAATTGTTTTGAAAAACAATTATATGATATTTGATGGTCGCTTCTACTTGAAGAATACTGGAATAGCTATGGGCTCCCCCTGTTTGGGTAGTTATGCCAATTGTATCATGGCATACTGGGAGCGAGCATTACTCTTTCATAACAGCCTGTTCATAGAGAATGTCACCTAGTACACTAGGTAGCAGGATGATATGTTCTTACTATGGAAGGGGTCTAAAGAGCTGATTCCAGTCTTTATGGATGATATCCAATCCATGACAGATTTTTTTGAATTTACGTATCAATGTCAAGATATGGTTATTAATTATTTGGACGTTAGTTTATGTAAGGATGACACCAATGGCAGATATAAAAGTTTAGTATATAGGAAGCTGTCCTATTCAAATTCCTTTCTTCACTTTTCCAGTAGCCATCCATTTCACCAAAAGAGAGCTGTCATCAAAGGACAGTTAGTTAGAGCAGCTAGGATGGTTACTGATGAAGAAGATTTTCAGGTAGAATGCTCTTTACTAAAGTCCATGTTCATTAGTAGGGGTTACCCGAAATCACTGGTTGATTCTATATGTTTAGAGGTTAGAAATAAAAGGTGTGATGGATATTTTAGGCCCCTTTTACTTAACAAATCACTTCCAATGTTAAATGCTTCAGAGGTAGATATTAATACTGTTTCTCTTACTCCAGAAGTTGACTATAGAGTTAGCTTTCTTTGTACGTATTCTTTGGACCATTATAGAATTAAAGAGATTATATATAAGAATTGGTCTATTATTACTGAAGATAAAGCTATATTTATGCTTCTAGGAATTAAACCAAAAGTCATCTTTAGAAGAGCAGCTAATTTAAAATCTATTTTGGAAATGAATGTAAAATCTATAAATAGTAGTAATCTAGGTATGTCTAGATGTGGTGCATGTCACCAATGCAAATATATTAACTTAGACAAAAAAGTTAAAATAAAGAATGAAATTTATAGTATTAAGGGAAGGTATAATTGTCATAGTAGGGCTGTGATATATGTTGCAATTTGCTCTCAGTGTTCCGTTTATTATATCGGAAAAACAGAGAGAAAGTTGAAACAACGTATTTACGAACACTATTATGCTATTTCTAAAAAAGATAAGAATAATGCCTTAGCTAGGCATCTTATCGATTACCCTGACCATAGTTTTAAATTTTCGGTCTTGCAACAAACACAATTGGACCCTAGGGGAGGCCCATGGCAATTGAATCTGGAGATAAATGAAATTAAATGGCAGATAAGAACTGAAGCACATATATATCCTGGCCTAAATGAATATATTTCTATAAAATGTATCCTTAAACGCTTAGCCTTGAATAGGTAAATAAGGGTTGGAGTATATTTATTTCAATATGTTTGAAAAACCGTATATATTTGTGTTTTGTTTATGTTGTAACATACTGTGTATTGTAAGAGTGTATAGTAATATGGCATCGCTCTTTAAAGACAAGCTTTTTCTTAAATTGATTTTTAATTGAATTTTTAATTGATTAATTGATGAATATTTAATGTATATAAAGAGTTTTAATTGATGTGTCTTTGTCTGAAGAAGGTGGGACATAGTTTTCACTGAAAGCGCTAATTAAATCTGTGTTCAAGAAGATTTGCTTGAGTCTGTGTTATAGGTGCTTGCAGTGGTGCTTGTTATTATTTTCAATGCTTTGTTAAGGGCCTGAAAGTAGCTGATAAGGAGTTGGCTGGTGGCAGTGAAAACTACCTTATAGTCTGGGCAAAAGGGGACATAGCTAGTAAACCTGTGCCAGCCTTTGCCAGGTGTGTGTGCATAAATCAAACCTCAAAGAGTGTGCTTGTCAGCTACCTGGGTAGGGACACAAAGCACTGGTTGGACAGAGAGGGTGCTGGAGGTCTTGGCTTGGCCACTCAGCTGAAATCTTAACTCTATAACTGTGCCAGTGGGGAGTATTATTGGGGATGTGGAGAAAGAGGGAGAAACCAGCCCCAGACTGACTGTGGTCTCTGTGTGCTCTTAAGGAAAATTGCACTTGATATAGAGATCTGGAAATACTGTGTGTGTACTTGTTATCGTCCCAGTGTATGTCCCCCACTGTTGCCAGTGATGAGGATTGAGGCTCCTTGATTACTGGTCCAGTGGTGGATCGTCACAAGTACTGTAAAGGAAATTCTTTCTAGTCAATGTAAAACGTCATGTACTGTGAATGTAAATGTGTTACAGAACTTACCAACATCCTTAACGTATGTGCATTTATTTTCATTCTGTAGCTGTACTTTCAGGTCTTTTTTTAAATGAGTGATTCTACAATTCTGAAACGTGGGCTTGATAAAAATTCAATGAAGCAGGAGATAACCTTAGAAAAGATCATTCACAGATAGCTAGGGAGTATTTAGGTCTAGAAATAATCCAAAGTCAGCACAGTTCCATAGCTGAGCAAGTCCAAGGCAATTCTGTGAAAGAACAGACAAAAAAAAAACAACAAACAAATGAAACCATGGTTTAGCAAGGTGCTGGCTTTGTTTGTTTCTTTCTTTGTTGTTGAGAATTTAGATCTAACCAGCTTTTCACTTGTTACTTTTAAGTAGATAGGATGAGTCATATACTAAGAATTTGTTTGCCAGAAGCAGGCAATATCAATCATGAAGAAGATTAAAAGGTGAAAGTGTTGAGCAGTTGGGAAATCCTGGCAGAGAATGGAAGCCTGTTGTCTTATTAATAGTGGTCTATTGGTGCTCTCAGTAGGGCTATCAAGATGAATGAACCTAAGAATCTTATTTTCAGCAATCTGAAGGGCAATGATATTTTATTTTCAAAGAGAAGCAATAATAGGCAAAGAATACTCCAGCCTAGGGAGCAGAACATTAACAGCAATGGTGGTGTGTGCTTCAGCTGTATGTTAAGAATCCGAGTCACTTTAAGCTGTGGAAGAACCTTTGTTACAGTGTTATTGATGTAAAAATTAAAAGACAGCATGGTGTCTAATATGACCCCAAATATTTTTCTTGTAGTTGAGAAGTAATCCTTCCAAAGGATCTCAAATAATAGGATTATAAAGAATAGTAAGGCATTTAGCTGTACCAGAGATCATAACTCAAGCTTTAGTTGCATTACTGGAATGAGTATTTGTAACAAACCAATTCCATATCAATGAGAAGTCCTTTGCAGTGAGGATGAGAGCTGTGGAACTGATTTGTAGGCAATAGTAAGTACCATATCATCTGCTTATGGGCAATAGTAAGTTCAATATCATCTGCATAATTTGCAATATTTAAGAACTGCAGATCCCAAGATCGATTGTTTATATATTTATATGTTATAGTATAGCAAGTTAAAAGGGAATATAACTAAGGTTACAACAGGCAGTCATGAACACGTGATGGTATGTTTTCCATTTTTTTCTGTGGAGTGCAATCTTGGAGTTTATATATTTAATTAGCAGGGGGTGGGGGTGCAGGGGAGCTTGCCCCCCTGCCCATACTTGATGAAAAGTGCTAGCCTTTGTCTTGTATGTGTCTCTCTGTGTCCTTGTACTGGAATATTGTCATTCTTTGTGTCCTGTATATTTTCCGTATTTTGTGATTCAGGATTTTGAGTTTTCAGGGTTTTGGGTTCTGGATTATGAAGTTCAGGATTGTGATATTTAAGGATTCTGAAGTGAAACCACACACACACACACACACACACACACACACACATACACACACACACACACACACACACACACACACACACACACATATATATATATATATATATATATATATATATATATATATATATATATATATATATATATATATATGGGCTCCAGACACATGCTTGACTAGCATATGTCCGAATCACAAAACATCGAACACATATACACGAAAGCGCTTAACATCGGCAAGCGCTTCCGTGTATGTGTGCCTGTTTCGTAGATTGGACTACAGTGCAGGTAAGGGAAAATTCCCTGTTCCCCACTGTAGTGTGATCTTGGAGTGAGAATAATAAAGTAGGGGGGGGTGGGGGGTGCAGGGGGGCAAAGCCCCCCTGCAGAAACGTAGATTTTTTTTTTTTAACTACACATACATGGAAGCGCTTTTTGATGTTAAGCACTTTCATGTATGTGTGTTCGATGTTTTGTGATTCAGACATATGCTAGTCGAGCATGTGTCCTAGACCCATATATATATATATATATATATATATATATATATATATATATATATATATATATATATTGAAAGGCGAAGGGGGTGCTGTTACAGAACCTTGTAATACTCCAACCATAAAAGAAACAGATGAGAAATGGTCATTCTGACCAGAAATGTCAAAAGCTCTACTAGACAAATAATTATGGAGCTAATCAGAAACCTCAGAAGAGAAATCCAAGTCAGTTAGTTTATTTAGCAGAAGGTCAAGGTTAACAAGCTCAGATGTTGTTTTAAGATTAATGTAGACTTTCCCCAGTGAAAATGTAATTTATTCAACCAGGTGATATGCAAGTCCTGATTTTGTGTGTAATTCTTTTCTACTATCCCTTTGCATTCATTCTCATTGAAAATCCTAAAGCAACCTGTAATTTTTTTTTATGCTAAAAATAAAAGTACCCAGATATCATCTTTCTGTTAGACCAAAATGCAGTTGATATCTCTCAAAAACAAAGATAACAAAATATAATTTCCCTTATTAAAACTTCCATATACCAATGATCAGGTTATTTCTTTTTTTCTCTTGAATATAGTGACTTAGATTCTGTCATGGTTCTATCAAAGTAGTCCGATGTTTGTATCTCTCAACCTCTGACCATAAAATATCTCTGTAAAATTGATTTTGTTTTACCAGAGCTCATAGCAGTGTGGGTACGGTTAAATACATCCAATCTCTTAAAAAATAGTAAGTCTTAATGTAATTAGGCCTAGTCTATACCAAATTATAGTAGTTGATTGATGTGCATGTTAGTTAATTTAACTATACATTTATTTCCATTCTTATATTTTTAATATATCCCCGATTTCATTTTACTTTTCTCTTTATTTCCTCCAACTTCTTCCTCATACCATTTAGACAATAACAAAGTTTCCCTTACATTCCCTACAAGAAGAATTGAAAGTTAGTATAACTCATTACTGAACTTGTGTAGGAGAATCTGACTGAACATTTGCATCACAAAATGTAATCTTTTGCAGACTCTGTTAACTTCAGAAAAATACATTTCATTGTGAGAATCTACATATACACATATGTGTAAAAAATTATGCCTATAATCATAGTACACCAATAATGAGTGGCAATAACATTAACCCATTTGATAATGTATCATCAATTAGCAGTGCATATTAGTCACCTTCCTCTGTAGAAATAAAAGTTTCACAGTGATTCTAATGTTGAAAGCCCTGATTAATTTGGTCCTTGTTAACTGTTAAGTAAACATATTAAATTATGGTGCACAGTTTCCTGATACATCAACTTAAATTAAGATGCCACAACCTACACACTGTGTAGTACAAAACATTGAATTCTAGATATGACTGATCGGCAATTGTTAATTAGCCAGGAATCAGATCCAGAATTTTCTGACTAGCATAAACTTACAGTCTTTTACTTGGCTATTGCTGTAAACATAAAATTTTGTGCAATATTTGATGTCTTAACAACGGGTCTAAGTCATTTCACTGAATGTTTATTTCATTGAATTCCAAATGGTCAAACTCATGTGATTGAAAATGCATTTCACTAAAAATTAATTTGACTGGAAACTTATTTCTGTACTTATGTATTATTGCAGCCACCACATTGTGAACAAGTCACTCTGCAGTTGCGCATGATGGGTGAACAGCATGACTGTAAGTAAAACTGCTTCTGCATTTTGCCCTTTGTCCATGACACATATATAGACTTCATACTTACTAGCTTCTTTAAAATCCGCTGGACCATTTAAAGTGATTGCAGCAGTTGCAGAATGTAAACTAAAAATGTTGTGCGTCTCTGGTGTGGTACTGTCACTGAAAGTGAAAACTACTTCAGTGTTGGTACCCTCATGTAAATCTGTTGGCATTTAATGTAATTATTAAACTCCTTTTTGGAGCATTTCCTTCCACAAGTTACAACAAACTGACTCTGCCTGAATACCGGAGGATTGTCATTGGCATATAAGATGTTAAATATAATCTTAGCCACAGCAGAATGTTGTTGGTGTCCTCCATCATAACCTGTCATTGTTAGCAGATGCATTTTCTTGTGTTCCCTGTCAACAGGTATTTCCAGTAAAAGTTATGGGAATTCTTTAGTGTTTGTAGGGTTAGGATTTTTTTAGAATAAAATGTGTGTTTGGGCTAAGCTGGCATTGACAGACTTTGTACCAATGTGTGGATCACATTCCCACTCAGTGTGGAATCAGGATAAAGCCACTGCTGCCTCAGAAAAATTCAGAACTATTTGATTTTTCCAGATTTCAGTGTATTATCATTAAGGTGTAATATATTAATTTCAACATGATAGACTTCAATTGAGTTTTCTAACATTACTTCAATATTCATAACACATACTGAGTTTATTCCACAAAGCTGTTCTCCGTGTATATGCTCTTTTATCTGCAGCCTGCCAATCATTGGGTTTATCTCAAAATACAGACCATGTTTTGAAGAAACTATATGACATTTCCTGAGAAGTAGTGTTTTTATGTTTAATGCCGTATCGTTTGCAATAATACACTATAACACTATACCAGTTTTACTTAGTCATGCTGTTTACCCATCTGTAGCATGCAGAACTGCATAGTGAGTCATTTAGAACCTGGTTGTTGTGATAATACGTAATAACCTTATTTCACAGAGAAGTGTAAAAGTGTGCAGAAAGTATGGGAAGGTGTCATTTCTTATCACAGAGGTTATTGGAGAAATGACTCTATCAGTGTATGTATACATGGATTGCAATGGAATGTAAAGTCCTTGCTTAGGGCTTTAATCAGATCTGTTTGAAGTCAAAGCTGTAATTTAAATGATGAGCAGGGGAAAAGAAAGCTGGTACCATTTTAATGTGATGTGCTAATGATCCTGCAAAACTACCATATGCTAGAGTTTTCTAGGCAAGTTTTTTTTTTGTTAGTGTTTTGAAAGAGAATATAATGTTGTATACCTGAGGCATAGCAATAGGGAAAATAAATTGTTTTAAATTGTTGGGAGGTGGAATAAATTCAGTGCTGGTATGTTCTGAACAAAGTAAAAAATGGGTAACAAAGGCACTAAATCAGATACAGATATTTTTAAATATATGATATTTAATTTAAAACGTTTATACAGCAAAAAATATTTTACATCAATATGCATTTTCTGGACAGTAAGAACTATGAAACTCTAATGTCTGCCACTGAATGCCTGCAATCCTCAGTAGTTTACCAGAAATCAAACATTTTATGAAGGACAGTGCAAAAATATGTGACACAATCAGGAACATTTTGACAAACCAGATACAGTTGAGAATTCTGCATGGTGATGGTTTGGCAGAGCTTCTCAATAGTGCTGTTATATAATAATTGAAGGAATAAATAAATAAATAATAAATAATGGATGTGGGGCTGCAGATAACAATGTTTTTTACATTATGTAAAATGTCATTAATTGTTGTATTAATTAAGTGGAGCTTTTCTCCCCGGGCTTCTGATGTAAATGGACCTCGTCCAGTCGGACCATCCCGGTTAACAAATGTAAAATAAATAAATAAATAAAATAAAAATAACTTCACTTTGTGAGAGTTTTTTTTTTCTATAGGAACTGGAGATGACTCAATGTAAAGAATAGTAAAAGAATGATTTAATTTTGGAAGAAACATGTAATATTAGTAGTGAGTTATTTGAGAATGGGAAATGCTGCCATGTGATATAGATGAGAGGGGTGATTTTTTTTATTTGTTTTTATTTATTCAGTATTTCCAAAAAGTGATAAAAGAATGATTGAATTGTGCTTAGAATAAATTAAGAAAAACAAATAATTACATTATTTATGACAGCATACATGTGGAAAATTTATGTGGAAGTGTAAGTTGGAGAGAATGTAATTAAACATGAGTAGACAATTGAAAGGTCAAGAAATGTAGTGCATCTGGTTTTGTGATGAAATTTAGTTTGGGGTTTAATTGCTGTTTTTGGAGAAGTAGTGATACTGTGCGTTGTACAGTACGAGAATGTGGGATTAGTTATGGGAGCTGCAGTATTTGTAGTGAAGGTGCAGTAAGTGCAGCAGTCAGCTGTGAAATGCTGTCATGCCATGCAATCAATTTTTAACCTTTTTAAAAAATACCTTATTGAATTTTTTTCAGATAAAACACCAAAGACAAATAACCACATACTTAAAAACATAAAGCATAACACCCAAACGCAAGTGACTATAAAAACACAACAGTGTTTTTTTTTAAACAAGAAATATCTTTATTAAATTATTGCTTATGATGACGAAGGTGGATGAGTTTAAATACTTGGGATCAGCAGTTAAGAGTAATGGTGAGTGTGGAAGAGAGGTGAAGAGGAGAGTACAGGCAGGGTGGAGTGGGTGAAGAAGAGTGTCAGGAGTGATTTGTGACAAATGGGTACCAGTAAGAGTGAAAGGGAAGGTCTACAAGAGGGTGGTGAGACCAACTGTGTTATATGGTTTGGAGATGGTGGCACTGATGAAATGACAGGAATCAGAACTGGAGGTGGCAGAGATAAAGATGTTAAGATTTACACTGGTTGTGACAAGAATGGACAAGATTAGAAATCAGTATATTAGAGGGTCAGCTCCGGTTGGACTGTTTGAAGAGAAAACTGGAGAGGCAAGATTGCGTTGGTTTGGACATGTGCTGAGGAGAGATGCTGGATATATTGGTAGAAGGATGCTAAGGATGGAGCTGACAGGTAAGATGAAAAGGGGAAGACCTGAGATAAGGTTTACGGATGTGGTGAGAGAGGACATGCAGGTGGTTGGTGTGACAGAGCAATATGCAGAAGAAAGGAAGAAATTGAAACAGATGATCTGCTGTGGTGACCCCTAATGGGAACAGCCGAAAGAAGAAGAAGAAGATGACATAGGCAATCATGCATTGATATAAATGAAAATAAACCATACTGACATAATTTTAGTTGCAAACATTATACATTACTTATAATCTGTCCAGTCACTGTCATTCAAACATTACATAGCTCATTCAAATCTGCCTTCTTTTAATAAATTGTATTGTTTCCCATCATTTCCATTTTTTTCTATGTACTTTGCTCCTACCCTTTTCTAAAGATCCCGTTTCTAGTTGTTTTATCTCTGATACTATATTCACTACTTTTAGTTCAGTTGGTTTAGACTTTGATTTCCATTTTCTAGTAATTGCTTTTTGGCAGCCACCATAATTAGACTCAGCAAGCCCTTATTATGTCTAAGCAATTCTGATCCTATATCATAGCTCAAAAAAATAATTTCCTTAGCCATACCAATTTGCTCACTCAGTGTCACTGATAGAGTAGTCTGCGGGGAATTTTCAAAGTCTGACAACTCATTGCACTCCCAGAAAATATGTTCCCAATTACCTCTTTTTCCCCCATCATGTTATACAATCATTTTTTGAAGATTTTTTCAAATCAGTTGGTTTGAACTATTGAGTTTTTGGGAAAATAATTTTTACTGCTTTGAAATTACAATAAGGACAAATTTTAGGAGTGTTATTGTGTTCAAACATATGTGAAGCAATGCTTGCATTATTCTGCACCAGTAACAAGCTTAAATATAATACTCCTAGCCTCAAGCACAAGCTTTTAAGACCAAACATATTTTTTTGCTGCTTGCAGCCTAGATTACATTCACATTGTGTAATATGTGCACTCTGGGTTATATTATTTGATTTCTGTATGGAATATTTTGCTAATTTTCTATATTGTACATGCTAATTGTTGAATTATATATTGTTGAGAAGCTTTTGTCCCTGAAGCTCCAATAAATGGTTCTTTAAAACTTAGGTTGACTACCCGACCAACAAATGGAAACAAACAAACAAATAAATAAATAAATAACAGTGATGCATCTTTTTTTTTTTTTTTTTCAAAACAAGTTTATTGTTTTAACATATAAGAGAAATATCATAACAATTTTATACAAATAATTAAAAATAGGTATTATTATAATATTCAACAAAACAACTAAAGTATTTACAAAGACATCCACTACAATCAGATCAATTAATTAAACTAAAATACTGTGCTATTGAAATTAGAATTTTTTTAACAAATTTTGTAAATTATCCCATACAATATAATGTGATGTTTTTCTAGTTGTTCTCATTCTAATTGTGCTTATTTCCATATGACACATTATATTCATAACATTTTTAAATTCATTGAACGAAGGAGGTGTATCTGAAATCCAATTTCTAGTTATTATTTTCCTAGCCACTGCTAGGATAGACCATAACAAGGGAAGCTTAATCTTTTTAACACATTGAGGTACAGGTGTGTTGAATAATATAAGAGACTTAGAAATAATGAAATTATCTATAAAAAGAGCCTGCAAAAATTCATTAATTGACTTCCAGTATTCTTTCAACTTCATACAGTCATAAAACATATGAGCCCAGTCAGCATTAATTTCTACGTTACATCTCTTGCATAGATTATCTTTATTATTAATTTTATTCATCATCAAAGGTGTATAAAAAGATCTATGTAAAAAATTCCATGTATAAAGTCTCCAGACAATGGAAGATGTAGTTCTATAAGCAGATTCCAATATATATTGTTTATCTTGTTGAGTTGGTGGGTCCCCATTAATAGAGGTGAAATAATTCCAGTATGAATCTACATTGTAAAAAGTTTCTTGTCTGATAATTTTATGTATATATGCAAGTTTACCTTTATCAGAAACTTTATGCTGTAAATTTATTATCAAGTAATCAATCAGTTTTGGAATAGATTCTTTAACTGTTATAGACATTAGATCTATTCTATCAATGAGATGTTGTCTAAAGATCTGAACCTCTAACCAGCAAGTTTCTCTTAGATCAAATTCCTGTTTTAAGAAATCTAGATTTTTAACTTTATTATCAGATATCAGCTGATACCAGTACTTTAGATTATTATCTATAGCTAAATGAGCTCCTTCAGAAGTAGATGACATAAGCATACCCTGAGTATAAATTATAGGGAATACAATAAAATTCCATTCCCTATACTTAGGGTGCATGAATATAAAGTTACGATAACTAATAATAATATTTAATGGGTAACAGACCATATGTTTAGGTGTAATAGGTGAAGTACAAAATTCCTTTAGCAACCACAACATGGAGTTATTTATAATCATATTTTTATGTGTTAAGGAGATTTTCATGAAGTGCATACTAATTAGCTCCCAATAATCTTTCCATTTTGACATATGACCGATCTATTAATAAAGTAATAACTTTTATAATAGAAGAGATAATATATAAATTAAAGTCTGGAAAAGAAATACCCCTTGAGACCAGCTATTAGTATGTTTCTTTAATGCAATCCTAGGTCTATTAGGTGCCCATAAGAAATTTAACATTAGTGTATTCAGTTTCTTGATAGTTATTTTTGTAGGTGAAAGTATTATTGATTGTATTAAGTATAAAATCTTGGGGAATATTATCATTTTAATAATTGTAAGTCTCTCCTCCATAGTAAAAACATATTATTCCAGGTATTAAAAAGATTTTGTATATTAAGAAAACAGGTATTATAGTTATTATATATAATAGATTTAATATCTTTAGATAGTATTATACCTAAATAAGTTATCTGACCTGAGTTGGGTACATATTTAGTAAAATCACTAATGAGAATATTTTTTCGTGTATATATAGGTAGTATTTTAGTTTTTTCTTCATTGAATATTAAACCAGAAATACTTTTAAAATTCATCATTTTATCAAATAAAGACTGCATAGAAGAATTAGATCCTGCTGATGTAATTAGAACATCATCTGCAAAAAGTTGAATTTTTGATGTTGTATTTTCTTCTATTTCAAAACCCTCTATGTCAGTACTGTTTCTAATCAAATTAGCCCAAGGCTCCATTACTAAAGTGAATAATAGTGGAGAAAGTGGACATCCTTGCTTTGTACCTTTAAGAATGGGTATTTTTGTGAAACATATGTTCCTACCTTAATATAAGCCAGCGTTCCTTTGTATAAATGCTCAATTAAATTTACAAATGCATCAGAGAAATTTGTGCATTTCAGTAAGGTAAACAAATAGTCCCAACTTACTGAATCAAATGCTGAACCTATATCAAGACTAATAAGTGTTAAATCTTTCTTTTTCCTATTTGCAAAATCAATTAATGTTAAAGTTCTTCTTATATTATCAAAAGTATTTCTATTTACAATGAAGCCCGTCTGATCTATGTCTATAATGCCGGGATAATTGTCTTCAATCTATCAGCAAAATACTCATAAACATTTTATAATCAACATTAAGTAATGAGATGGGTCGATATGAAGAACATCTAGTTGGATCTTTATTAGGTTTTAAAATTGGTGAAATAAATGTATATTGCCAAGATGGGGGTTATTAACTCAGTTTGGGCCAGAATAAAAACCTTATGTATTAATGAATATGTAGTTTTAGAAAGGATTTTATATATCTCTGGTATAATACCATCATTACCCGGTGCTTTGTTTGATTTAAGCTTATTTATTTGTGTAATAACTTCTGTATATGAAATACTCTTGTCCAATAGTTTAATCTGTTGTTTATTAAGCTTTTTATTCATGTTTGTGGTTATAAACTCCTTTATTTTATCTTTAGGTTCCATGTTAATGTTGTTATGGTTAATCTTGTGAAAGTGATTTCTAAATTCATCCAGTATTTCTGGTATACTAGAAACATTCTTCTTTTCCTTAGAGAAAAGATTTATTTGATATGGTTTTGTTTATTCAATCTTTTGTTTTATTTTTAAGTCTATGTAAGTATTTGGGGCTTATTGAATAAGACAAAACTTATATTCTCTAAAGTTATTTTAACTTTATGAGTTAAAATTTCTTTGTATTTCTCATTTAGTTTGTTTATTTCTTCAATAACTTTCTTGTCCATAATATTTTCTTTATTATTATGTTTATAAGAGTCTAGTTTACTTTGAATATCTAACAATTCCTTATCCCAAGATTTCCTTTTATTATTATACCATCTGATACTTTGTCCATATAGATATGATTTTAAGGCATCCCAAACATAGACAATGGAAACTTCAGGAGTATTATTTATGTCTAGAAAATGTTGTACTTCTGAAAGTATATATTCTTTATAGTCTTTTAGCTGAGTTAAGTATGCTGATATCCTTTTGATCTGAACATTATGAGTATTTTTATCATGAATTCAAAAACAATTGAGTTATGATCAGATATAGGACATGAAATGATTTTGGAATTAATTAAATCTGTTACCATCTGGTTAGAAATAAAGACCCTATCTATTTTTGAATAAGTTTTGTATCTGTTAGAAAAAAGGTGTATGGTAATGATTTTGACTCTATCTGATTATTAATATCATTCAAATGATAAGAATTAGCAAAATCATTTAAATGTTTTGCATTAGATGTAATTCTTCTTTTCCTTATAGTGGTAGTATCACTTTCATGTAGTATACAATTAAAATCACCAGCTAAAATAATATCCCCTATAGAGAATGATATGATCTTATCAATATGATGTTTCACTGTATTAATACCAATTCCAGGTATCCAATATACATTAATTAAAGTGTAAGTCTTCCCATTAATTTGTATTGTAACCATACAAAACATTCCTTTGTCATCCTGATAAGACTTAATGGTTTTAGGAATGGGCATACTTTTATTCCATAAAATAGCCACTCCTCTTTTTTCTGAGTGTGCTCTGAACTAACCAATACTGTATACTTATTAGTGGCTAGTTTATCAATATCTTTTTCAAGAGATGGGTTTCTTGCAGGAAGACTAGATTGGCCTTGTGTAGATTAATGTATCTTATTAGGCTTGCCCTTTTACACGGATTATTCAATCCATTAATGTTTAAAGAAATTCCTTTTAAAGATGTCATTTGGCATTTTTAAAACTCAAGAATCTTATGATCGAAATAACAAATAACAAGATAAATAATGTTACATCTCCTCTTTTAGGTGTACCTTTAAATATAGCTGTATTTATTAAATCTCTTATGGGATTTTGTATAGGATTCAATTTTGTTTGTAGTGACAATGAGTGTACAAAATATATTGTGGATGTCAAAACTATATACATATAACAATGAACAAGTGAAAATAATGTAAGGATTAAACCTTGCATCCCGCCTGGAGTTGAAAACTCCAACTTAGAGTAGTATTTACTACTCAAGTTAACCCTCTACCCTAAGCAGCAGTACCTCAGCTACCACCTTATCAATTTAATACTAGTTATATTTAACTGAGGTTAACAGTTTTCAATTCAATTATCTATCAAGACAAAACTACACATTTGGTAAAACAGCATCATATAAACTAAAATAAACTTTTTTTTTTTTTTTTTTAAAAACTGTTCATACTATTATATAGATCTATGTAATATATAACACTTGTATTCTAATAGCATTCAAATAATCTTAATGTTAGAAATCAAGAGGAGAGAAAATTAGGTTCTAACATTCATTTAAATCAAAAACTTTGGCTAATATGATTCAGACATTACATGCATTAAGATGCATCTATTTTCTGTCATGTGAATTCTATCAACAGCTTCCAAAAAAATCTTGAATTACTTAAACTCATTATTGTCAATAGAGTAAAATATTGTATTCATAAAAATTATTATAAATCATATTGCATAGTTATGCAGATTCTCAGAAACACTCTGTATTACCTAAAAAAAAAAAAAAAGCCATCACACACATAAACACAGACACACACACATACATATACACACACACATATACACACACACACACACCCACACACACATACATATACACATACACATATATACATACATACACACACACACACACACACACACACACACACACACACACACACACATATATATATATATATATATATATATATATATATATATATATATATCTGATCTCACTGAGTTGTGTCTTTGTAGAGCACTATCCTACTTGCTGTCCCTAGAATAAATCTGTCTGCTTTATACAAAATAATGCACAGCAAACACATATTAGTAACCAGATTTTACAATCATGCTAACCTACTGCTTTAAAATATATCACATGACATTTCTTCCAGAATAGAGTTATAAGATTATTTATGCTTGTCAATCAGATGAATTAAATGAGTTATAGTAAAGTATATGTTTGGGACACAAGTTTTAACACAGATTATTATGCTACTGTTAAGTAGATTTTCAAAAACATTTAAATAAATGTTTCATTTTCTATGCCTTCTAAAATAATATATTTACTTACTACAAGAAACTACATCATTTAAACTCATCATAACTGACATATTTTATGAATAGAGTATTTTTCCTGAATCTGTGGTGTGTCAGTGTGATAACCTTGTCAATGTTTATACTAACTGCTTTCAGTTTCTCTGTGAAAATTCTGTGAGTGAAGCTTCTGAGGAAACTCATGGACACTGTGCATGAGACAGCCCACATCCCAGATTGTCTCCCTTAACATTTTGGCGGGAAACTTATTAAAACTTGTGGCAAACATTCATTTTGTCAATAGAGTAAAATATTGTATTCATAGAAATTATTATAAATCATATTGGATAGTTATGCAGATTCTCAGAAAAAAAGCCATCACACTCACACACACACACACATACACACACACACACACACACACACACACACACACACACACACACACACACACACACACACACACACACACACATATATATATATATATCTGATCTCACTGAGTTGTGTCTTTGTAGAGCACTATCCTACTTGCTGTCCCTAGAATAAATCTGTCTGCTTTATACAAAATAATGCACAGCAAACACATATTAGTAACCAGATTTTACAATCATGCTAACCTACTGCTTTAAAATATATCACATGACATTTCTTCCAGAATAGAGTTATAAGATTATTTATGCTTGTCAATCAGATGAAGTAAATGAGTTATAGTAAAGTATATGTTTGGAACACAAATTTTTAACACATATTATTATGCTGCTGTTTAGTAGATTTTCAAAAACATTTAAATAAATGTTTCATTTTTTATGCCTTCTAAAATAAGACATTTACTTACTACAAGAAACTACATCATTTAAACTCATTATAACTGACATATTTTATGAACAGAGCATTTTTCCTGAATCTGTGGTGTGTCAGTGTGATAACCTTGTCAATGTTTATACTAACTGCTTTCAGTTTCTCTGTGAGAATTCTGTGATTTGAAGATTCTGAGGTAACTCAAGGACACTGTGCATGAGACAGCCCACATCCCAGATTGTCTCTCTTAACATTTTGGTGGGAAACTTATTAAAACTAGTGACAAACATTCATTTAGCAGTGTAAATGCATCTAAACATGACAGAACCTCCACAATGTATTCCACAGATCATCACAGCCTCTATGCAAGTGAAATTAAACTCAAAATTACCAACAAGCAATAAAACTCAGCATTCTTCTCCCAACTCAATTTTCATACAAATCCTATTATTCACTGTGCCCACACAGTCAAAAGCATTTCTATATATTAATAAAGAAAAGAAAAGAGAGTAGAAAATAAAAGGGAGTGAGGCAGAAATAAAAAATGTAAGAGAAAGCTGTAAGAAGTATATACAATGGAATGTTACTTACTGTTTATATTAATAGAGTTAAAAATAAAACATATTATTTACTCTTATTTAGTTCTGATTATTATTAGTTAAAGCATGACAGATTATTTACAAACAAGTATAAGCAGTATAATCAAGAAAGTATAATTAGAAATAGCATTTGAAGAACTTATAAACTTTTACAAGAAATAAATATGTTATTATTCTATTAATGATATTTTCATTACTGTTCTCTCCCTGCCCTCCCCCACCCTTTACCCACTACATAATCTAAATAGAATGTCATTGTTTAAACAAAGAAAATAATAAAAGAAGAAGGAAAAAAAAAAGGTAAAGATAAAAAATGTATCCAATTACTAACCTTACCTTTTTCAGAAAGAGAAACAAATCGAGTCACAGCCTGCCATTAAATCCTCAGGCATTTTGACTGGTTATGAAACAAAACATTTCTTTGCACATAGAGAATAACTTTGATTAAATCTTTTCCAAAATATTTGTGGCTTTCTGGAAATGCAGGAACTATATTCAAAAGATTAATAATGAACTAAAATGATGAGAGAGAAAAAACATATAACAAATCATTTGTTTTTAGTCTCTTCTTCTTCTCTGAAGTCTTCCAGGAAGCTTCAGTTGCCAATCTCTTTAATGAAGAACTAGCCCATTCCATTTCTTCTATTTTATCCAAAATCCTTTTTTCTTTGACAAACAGTAAAGCAGAGTCTAAATCATCAAAGACCTTAGGACCATCAGGAAGGAAGATTTTAAGCTTGGCAGGAAACAGAAGGTATGTTTTAAACTGTGCTTTTAAGCTCCCTTATTAGTGGCAGAAAACTTTTCTTTTAGCAATTACCATGGAAGAATAGTCATTGTCAAAATGCACAGTTGTCTCATTAAACTTAACAGGAGCTTTAGCCCAAGCAGATTTAAGAACCATCTCTTTATCAAAAGATGATAGAAATCTAACTATAACTGATCTAGGATAGTTTTTGTTAGAGTTAGTATTAGCTATAGATCTATGTGCTCTTCGATACCAAAAGAGAATGCTTCTGGTAAATCTAAAGTTTTAGGGAGCCATGTTGTTAAAAAGAAGTAATATTGTTACCTTCAATATTTTCTGGCAGTCCAAAAATCCTAATGTTATTGCGCCTAGATCTATTTTCCAGGTCATCCAGCTTTGTTTGTAAATGTGTATTTTGTTTCAGCAGAAACTCAATGTTGATTTCCTCTTCTTGTATTTTATTTTCCATGTCATTCACAGCTTCTTCTATGCCTGTCATCTGGATCTTCTGTTGTTGCAGGTCCATATGTAACAAGTCTATTTGTTTTGTAGTTTTTCTATGAAAGTGTCTATTTTAGTATCCATTTTATCCATCTTAGCAGTAAGTTGCTGGACTATAATTATCAGAGACTGAAGTTCTTTCTTGATGCTGGAGTCTTGAGAATTTGTCTTACTGGAACTCATTTCAGACTGATAAACTGACAGGAAAATTTCCAAAGTAATTTCTGACAGGAATATTATTAAGATTTCCTTTCTTTTTTAGATATAGTTCAAGAACTATATAAAACAAACATATTTAGAAAGAAAATTACTTCAAGAATTAATTTTTTAAGTAATTAATTCCTGTCAATGTAATGAAATTGGTGGAGCTGAAGAAATCTGCTGCTATCCTGTGTTCATCCTTGGCCATGCCCCACAGTGATGCATCTTGACTGTGCCCTTGAACATTTATGTTTTATTCAATGCTTTTCCTCTACTACATGTAAAATCTTGCTGCTTAGATTTATTTCAACTTTTACATCTCTTTGCAAAATGGGTCTTTACACCACAAAACCTTCAGATATGTTGAATGGCTCTACAACATGTTTTCTTGTGCCTTTGGCTACATTGCTTGCACTGGCTGTGGCATTTGAGTGCTCAGTCATTACCATGTGCCAGTTTGGATGCTATTTAGTCACTAGCTGGCAAATTCATTTTTACTTTTACTCATTTTGAGCTTTATTTTGCCTTCATTTTCACCCTTGGCTTTTATTTTTGTAACTTCAGTGTACCTCAGTCATGTCTTTAAGTTGAATACTTGAAAGTTTACTTGCCATACAAATGTGCAATATCGACTTGCATGTTTGCTTCTGTTAATAATCTGCCTTTTATTGATCATTTTGATGTTGCATTTAATATCTCTTATGAACGACTCATGCAAACCTCCAAATTTACAGTCTTTGTATGTACTCTCCTCCTCTTTAAGACTAAACAATATTAAATATCTTTATCACTTCCTTACCCATGATCTGTGAAGCAATATTGCACAGTGAATCTATTCTGCTTTATTTTCTGCAGTTTAGCTCATAGTAAGACACAGCTCAATTTTTTTTTTTGAATCCAGGTTTTCCAGTTTTTGCAGTTGTCATGAACCAGGCTCATTGGTGGTTGTAGTGAAGATTTGTGAGCCAGAAATGAAGAAATGCAGCTGAAGAATTGGTGGCTCAGCTGTACTGAGAGTAAAAATCAGTAATATTAAGTTACATATGTGAGAATGAGATTCAGCACTGAAAATGCATTTAATGTGTGCAAAAATAATGCACAAGTTCTCATTTCAATATTAATAATGTGAAAATGCAATAATGGAATTTCTGCATTATTTTTTTATCAGAACTGAAAAACAAGACTGGATTGCCATTGTCCACAGCTATGATACTGTGAATGTATCTTTGAAAAGGACACACATATATATATATATATATATATATATATATATATATATATATATATATATATATATATATATATATTTGACATTTGTTTACAGGGAAAATCCAGCTGGGCCAGAAAGTACCCACTTTCGGCAGAGGCCCGGGGAGCAAAGCTCCACAATCATAATCTTTCAAAAATCAAGTGCAGATATTTTAAATCACAAAGTATCATGTTACACTACAAAACATAAGAAGTGAAAAAGTGTAATGAGAAAAACATAGAACATATGTTTCATAGTAGAGTGCAATGTAAAACAATGACATGAGTTGGAGAACTGTGTGAGGAAAAACTCAATAGTCATATTATTTGTTACATAGATTAGTATGTGAAAAATTAAACCAGAGATAATTTAAAAAAAATATTTAAAGAGATGTTAGAGATTACATAATTAGAGACAGTGAGGGGAAACAGAGTGATATCTTAGCAGGACTGATGATGTTCATATTATGGTTATAGAAGGAAGAATGAAGAGGATGGAGAGAGTGAGATATAAGAAGAGTGCAGGGTAGGGTATAATATATACATACACATATTTTATATATATTTATATACTTATATGCCAAAAGAGATTTATATCTGATAGTATGCCCATCTTACACCATGTAATATATGACTGTATACACACACACACACACACACACACACACACACACACACACACACACACACACACACACACACACACACACATGGTATTGTAGGTCACAGTGCTTTTTTGTTGACCTACAACAAAATGGTAACTGAATAAAATAAATGACCAAGGGGATGTGTACAACATCATGTGCATATATGCCAGTCACAGAGATATTAGATGGATGCTTTAAGTTAGAGGTGAGCAGATAATAGTAGAAAAGCCAAAAAATGACACAAATTCACTCAGCAGGTCTGTTAGGCCTGGAAGCCATCCAGAAGGCATAACAATGTGCATGTGAGATACCTGATACTAAAGGCACCAGAAAAAAATGCTAAGGCACTTAAATAAAAGGCTTATGAAAAGATATAAAGGCAAGAGGCAAACAAGATGATGGAGAAAACCTTGTAATGCAAGGCAGTCTGTGAACAGATGGCCATTCAGGGACTCTTCATGTTTTCATAAAGGGGATGGTGGCAGGGAATTGCTGGATCAACAGAAAAAGCATACCCTAAATTAATGTTTTAGAAGGAGAAACATTCAGTTGTGTTATGTACAGTCTTTAATACCTGGCCCTAGAGGGCCAGGAAAATATTCCAGAACAAGTGTTTACAGCCGAGCAACATTCTTCTCATATCTGACCCAGAGGGATCTAAGAATTCCTAACAGTATGCGGAATTAGAGCAAGATAATGCCATTAAGATTTTAAGCTAATTTTCTTTGTGATTGTAGCTCATTACATTACTGACTCTTGATAGTTAAAGCTTATGTAAAAGGTACGTATTTTACTTTACTGTTTACCAGTACAGAAGTGCCTTTTTTCTTGGTAAATTAAATATTTCTGTCAAGTTAAGGGATTTAAGGAACCAAAACTCCTCAAGCCACCTGCATACAATATGCAGATGACTCAACTTTGATTTGTTCAGCCAAGTCCATAACCTCTCTCCAGTCCCTCACTCAAACCGTATTTAACAGTGTTGAAAATTGGTTTATGCAACACTGTCTCCTTTTAAACCCCAAAAAACAAAATTATTGCTCTTTGCTCCTACTCATAAGTCACCTCATCCACACTTCACAGTAACCTCTACCAATGGAAGTAACATATCCCCTAACACTACAACCCGTCTACTGGGAGTAACAATTGATAACAACCTTAGCTATGATGACCATATTAATGCTACAATAAAGTCTGTCAACAAAAAACTAGGCACCCTTTACAGAATCAAACCCTTCTTTACCCCTTCAGCCAGAATCACTATTGCCCAGACTCACCTGATCTCTACCCTTTTCTATGCTTCTGCGATATATACCAACCTATCTAGAAACAACCTCACCAAACTTTCTACTAGTTATAATAACATAGCCAGATTTCCACTGGCACCCCTTTCAGAACTCACCACTGTCACAACCTCAAACAACTGGGATGGTTAGAACTGCAGAACCTACTACTTTGTCAACAACTTATTATCACCCAAACGATCCTTTATCACCCTAATAATACCCCAATCCTTACTAATCTGATTACCCCCTATAAAAATCTTGCAACTCTACGATCAGCTAACAAAATTCTAGTCTCCACTATTAAATCTAACAACAAACCTGGGGACTCACTTTTCGCCAACACAGTAGGAAAGAGCTGGAACCAGCTTCCTAGTGAACTTTCATCTCTTGCTTCCACTCATCTCTTTAAAAAGCATCTTAAAGAATATTTTAAAACTCACTGGCTTTGCCCCTGCTCTAACCCAGACTGAGATACCCTGACTGTTATCTCTTTCCCATTTTCTTGCTCTCCTTACACTTCTATACTTCACTGTCCTCTGTAAAAAAAAATAATATATATATATATATATATATATATATATATATATATATATATGTATAAGAAATTTTTACACTTCAATATTTTTTTCTTTTTTTGATTTGCTCTCTCTCAAATTATTACTCTCAGTATTTGATCTTAGTTTTAACCTACTAAGGACTTTACATAACTTATGTCAACCTCAATGTAACAATGTCCTGTAATTTATTTTGACTATTACTGTATATTCTTATCTTTGTCACTGCTAATGCTTGGAGCTTTTCTCCCCAGGCCTCTACTGAAAATGGACATATATCCAGTTAGACTAGCCCGGTCAACAAATGTAAAATAAATAAATAAAATTAATAAAATTTACTCAGAGCAATCAGTAGACAAGTGATGACTGAGGGACTCAAACATAAGACTGCAGAAGGAAGGTTGTTTAGCAACTAGCTTATAGCCTTTAATCCTCTACATTAAATGATCAGACTGTCAGACATGCCCTTACCTTTTGTAAAACAAGCACTTAACAGAACATATTTTAAGTTCTGATGAAGGCACTTAAAATACAGAAAGAAGCAAAGAGCTGCAGGAACCCCCATACAAAGGCATCTTCAGATTTAATTTCAAGTGCATCCTTTATTTTATCACAGCACTTGTATCATGTCTCTCAACTATCCAGAATGTGACAGACTATCCAGATTTTTGGTTTGTCTCTCATAAAATTTGTGGTTTTCTGGCAAATCATTGAGGATTGCAATCACTAAATAATAACAGACACTTGAGTTGCAGACTTCATATCCTTCAGAAAATGCATACTAATGCAAAACTTGTTATTCTAGCAACTTTCTAAGTTTATAAGAGCAACATTTAAAATCTGTCCCCAATTCTGGTCCTTTGCTCCCCCCCCCCATTATTTTTGGCTTTGTCTTGAATTCTCATAGTAAGAGGTTTAGAGGTATGCCTGTAACCTGGTGTATTCCTGAAGGGAGTCACAAGCTAACAAAAGTATAATGCTGTTTTCTCAGGTATGTATTCAGTCTGTGACCTTGTGTCTTTCATGCCTCAGAATTATTAGGTAATCAATTTGTCTTTGCTTGAAACAAAACCTATCTATCATTTCTGACTTCTTTTACAATAAAACTTGAAAAATAGTGTATTTTTACTTTTCTTGTCATATGCATGTTAAAAAATATTCACCATCAATTTAGACTGCACATGTTATTACAAAGTAGTTTGGGTTTTCCAAGGGGAAGTTGTGCTGCATCCGGCAATTTGCCTTTCTTTACTGCTTGTGTTTCTAAGAACTCTATAGACAAAAGAAGGAAGGAGCTGCAGAGAAGGAGTGTGAGAGAAGGAAAGACAGACACAGCAGGCTGAGCTTTCAGATATCTGCTAAAGTCTGTTAAGACTTCACAGTAAACTAATTCCTGGAAGAACAGGAACAACTAAGATGTGTATATATATATATATATATATATATATATATATATATATATATATATATATATATATGTATGTATGTATGCATATAGGTGTGCCTTAATAAGTGTAGATTGCTTGGTAATTTTTAGTAACAGACAGGGAAATGCATATATTGTCACATTTTCCTACTATAGCAGGGTCCTCTGTGCTGTTTCCTATCTGCTCACACACACACACACACACACACACACACACACACACACACACACACACACACACACACACACACACACACACACACACACACACACACACAGTCTCACTATTACAATTCAAGAATGCACGGAAAAGACAGATACTCCTTACAAGGACTGCAGTGGATAGGCGGTGGGCAGGGACATACGCTGTTAGATACGTATGACTTGCAGCTTGTTCAGTAAATCATGTGCAGACTGGGGAGGTCATATGATACTAATTTAGCACTAGAACTGACGTTTCTGTGTTAATGTTAAAGACTGAGAAATGAGAGCTGCAGCAGGGGACTTTATCAGAAGCAATCACAATGTTTATGCAAAGTAAGTCACCAGAAGATTCCAGTTTAAGTATGAGTATGGTTATGTGTGCACAGTTCATGTTCAGGGTGTGCCGACAGGTAATGGCTCAGCACCTCAACTGAGAGCAAACTCCATAGATAAAAGGATGTCATATAGTGGCTCTGATCACTATGAATTTATAAATGGATTACTATGAATGTATACTTAGGAAGACAAATGCCAAATAAATGGTACTCAGTCCAGAGCATATGCACAAAATCAAAGTGCTGTAAAAATACACATAATGCAACTACATAGCAGCAAACATCTCTAAATAATTCTAGGTTGTACAGCTGTGGAAAAACAAAATTAATCTGCCATATTCCATAGGTTCATAGATTCATTGATGTATACTAGGCTAATGGCCCTGGAAACTTTACAAGAATAGCCCATAGGATTACCCAGGTATTGTATCATCTGACCTTAGTTCCTAGTGTCTCTGTCGAGTAGAGTCACTGGAGTGATCTCCGAGGTGAATGTTCTATTCCCCATCCACTCATCAAGATTTCTCTTGAAGAGGGCCGGTGAGGTGCTCTGTTTGACATGTATGTGAAGTCTGTTCCATAGCATGGGCATTCTCTGGGTTATGAACCTGTTCCTCCAGCATGTTCTGTTGATTGTGGTAATGAGGTTGAGGTCTCTGGAATGTGTGGTGTGGAGGGATTGGGATTTCTTTAGATGTAGCATTTCTAACAGAGCTGGGTCAGACATGGATTTGTAAGTCAAGCAGAGATCACCTCTAAGTAGGCGATATGAGACAGAGGATAGTTGGAGTTTTTTGAGTCTGTCCATATAGGACAAGTGTTTAAGGTCTAGGATCCTCTTTGTGAGGTACTTTTGTGGCCTCTCCAGTTGTTGCAGCTGTCTAGTTAGGTACATGCCAAATGGGGCATTGTACTCTATGATTTGCTTAATGAGGAAAGAGTAGAGGGAGACAATGACCTCTTTCTTCCTGGATGCAAAATCCTTAGTAATGAGATGTGCCACGTAGAAGGACTTTCTGATCATAGTGGGAATGTGGTGGTCAAAAGAGAGTTTGCTGTCAACCTGTGTTCCCAGATCTCTTATAACACTTTCTGTGTTCAGTGGACTACCATCAATGTGTTAATTCATGGGAAATAGGTTTTTCCCAAAGGGGATGACGACACATTTTTTGGCAATGAGCTTAAGGCCATGGTTATGACACCAGTCATTGGTTTCAGTGAGGCCTTTCTCTAGGATGTCAACATCACTTGGGGAGTTAATAATAGCTCCTAACTTGCAATTGTCTGTGAGCGTTGTCAGCCAGAGTCCCTTTGTGTTGGCCTGGACTTCAGAGAAATAGATACTAAACAGGAGAGTACCCAGGACCAAACCCTGTGGGACTCCACTCGTGACTGATTGGCAGTCTGACTTGGAGTCAGCTACTTTCACACTGTGGGTTCTATCTGTGAGCCAGTTTGCAACTCCCCCCCCCCCCAGTGATATAGGGGTTGATGCATAGCTTAGTGAGTTTTTCTATGATTCCTGAGTGGGGAATGGTATCAAAGGCCTTGGCCAGATCAAGGTAGGCTGTATGAACCACCTTGCCTTCATCCACAGCTCTGGTGACTGACTCAAAGAAGGTGACCAGGTTGAGCAGGCATGATTTACCCTTCACAAAACCAAACTGTGTGGGATCCAGAGTTTGGAGATTCCCTATAGTCTTATTTATTAGGTCCATGAGGATGCATTCCATAGCTTTGTATATCAGACTCATCAAGCTAATGGGACAATAGTTCCCAGGGTCTGTAGTCACTCCTCCTTTGTGGAGAGGGATGACTGTAGCCGTGCACCATTTGGTAGGGACAAAGCCTGAGGTGAAGCTGTGATTGAACAGGGCACACATGTGAGGTGCCAATTCACTCTGTAGTTCTTGTAGAACACAGCCAGGGATATTGCCAGGTCCCATTGAAGCTGTATTCTTGGCCTTGGACAGTGCTGTTTTAACCTGTGCAGCAGTAATACTGGGTGCTTGGCAATCTACTGATATTATGATTGGTCCTTTGGGGGGGAGGGGTAAAGTTGGCACTGAATCTGTTGGCCAGTATATTGGCAATATCTGTTGGCTTGGTATAGGAGGTACCATTATTGTGCAGTAGCTCAGAGAAAATACGAGGTATTGCCGTGGAGATTCTTTACATAACTATAGAAAGCCTTGTGGTTCTCTTTACTATCTACTGCAATTCTGTTTTCATAGCTAACTTTAGAGGATTTGATGAGCAATCTCAACTTTTTTGTTGAGGCTGATAAGGGAGTTTTTCCAGTCTTGGGACTTCACCTTATTCCACATCAGTTTCCTCCTTCTGTTGTAGAGTTTGTTTATGGCAGGGGACCACCATATTGGCTTCCTTTTGTTTTGCAGGAGAGCATCTTGGTTCTGTTGGGTATGATGAGATCCATGCATTTGTGTACGTGTTTGTACAGTGCATTGGTGTATGATTCGGCGGTCATGCAACTATTCTCCATTTACATGGGTGCCATGAAATTAGCCACCTCTGTTTTTAGGATCCCAAAGTAAGTTAGCTTTGGAGAAGTTTTTCACGGTTGTTACCTTTGCGTGGTGGGGGTGGGGGGGTTTTAGGGATGTGGATTTCCAAGGTGATTAGTTTGTGGTTGGATCTAACCAGGGAGGAGTTGACTATTGGTGTAGAGCAATGGTCACCCATGTTAGTAATGACCAGGTCAAGGATGTTGTTACCTCTAGTGGGGGTAAAAATGATGGTAATGAATTCCAGGAAACATTGGGCAAGTGTATTGATACATGAGTAGTTTTCCCAATTAATGGAGGTGACAGTGTTAGGTTGGACCCTAATATTCTCCAGGGTGCTTAGGAACATAGAGTGTGAGTCTTGGGACATGGTTGGGGACCTGTAACAGGTGATGACCTGAATTGCTGTCTTACCCAATGTTAGCTGCACCTGAAGTATCTCAGATGTGTTATGTTGGGCTACCAGTCTGGAGGTGTGCACATCCTTTTTGAATATGGAAACACCACCGCCTTTGGAGCTTCTGTCCAAGTTTTGGAGCCAAAAGGTGTGGAATGAGTTATAGCCTGGTAGTACAAGGGTGCTTTCTGCTGCCTTGAACCAGGTCTCTGTTACAGCACAAATGTTGATGTTCTCCATTTTAAGGAGTGCTTCGAGCAAGTGCATTTTGAGATTTTGACTTCTAGCACTGAGCAGTATGCCCCTTAGATTGCATTTGTTTGTAGCTGTTACAGTGGTAATTTGGTCTTTAGAACACCACCTAAAAAAGGCACTATAGGGGTGGCAGGAGCCTTGGCTGGTATCCGGAAGCCTAGGGGTGACAGATGCAGGCCATCTCTGGCAAAGCATCGAGGTCTGTCATTCATGTTATCCCAGGCAGACAGATACCGGATCCCCTTGGAATGACACCAGAAACTTACCCAATTGTTGAAATCAATCATTTTATGCTTGTACTCTGGTATCATTGTGGGTGATGGTAGGATGCTGCTAAGGGCTAGGGCCATACCTGTCTGAGCTACATAACCCGAGAGCTCCTCCATGTCTCTTTTCATGTAGTCTAGGGAGGTACATCTCAGGTCATTCACACCCACATGTACAATGACAGAGTCATATTTGTACCTGTTGTTGAGGGACCTGAGTGCGTGCATTATGTGGTCGATCCTGGCACCTGACAGGAAGCTGACTGTCACTTTCTCCTTATTCAACCTAGTGAGTGGGACATCAGTTTGCCTCACTATCGAGTCACCTATGACTAGTGTGTTGGGCATGCTGTTTTGCCTTAGGGGCTTTGGTTGAGTGGTACACTGTTTAGGAGAGTTATGTGTCTCATGTTGTGTTGAGGTGGTTGAGTGCATTTCTGCCTTGGAGGCTTCTGCTGTTTGGGTAGATTTTTATTGAGAGCCTCCGCAAAGGTGGGTGCATGGTTTGTGTTTTTATGTGAAGGCAGTGTTGGTGTGTGTTCTGGAGGGTTATGTGTTCCATGTGGTATGGTGCAAGTGTTAACCTTCTCCTCTTGACCAGCTATTCCGGTCTTGGTTGGAGGGTGCATGGCTTCCAATTTGGATATATAAGTGCATCTCTCACAAGTCTGAGTGTTGGGAGGTAAGAGGAGAGGGTTGTCAGTGTACATGAGGCAGTTGCTACATTGCCTCAGGATGCCCAAGTTCACCAGGTTAATAGGAGAAAGCACAGGGAACTGCCCTATAGACATGCCTGGAGGGGTGGGTATTAATGGTTTACTATTGAAAGTTTGAATCAGCTTTGGTCAATCAATAAGAAAATTCGACTTGAAATGCTGAATATGAAATTTCGTATGTAAACCCAAAGCGAAACTGAATACATTGACCACCATGGTTTTCGACATAGCAGGAGGTGACATCACTCACTTCCTGCTATGCACATTAACATACCATTGAACTCTGCAGTTAATGGTGTGTTACTTCTAGTATTTTGCAAGGGGGTTTATGCCTCCCTGCACCCCCCACACTCCCTGTACATTAAATATACCAATTCCGAGATCGCACTACAGTGAGGAAATGGGCTAATTTCCTGTTCCTCACTGAAGTGCGACCTCCCTGCACAATGTCGAACCAAAATAATTGACCTACACTACCTGTTCCCTGTAATGTAACTCGACTGATTTTGGGTCAACATTCTGCCTACCAGGGAAACTGCCTTTCGACCATGTGCCAGTCTACCGAGGTAGTTTCAACATTGCCATAGTAAATCGGCATTAATAATAAGTACTAGAGCTGTTTCCTTGTAGAACGTTTAGTGCTGGTAGCACTTTTGTGTGCTACAATAATTGCTACAAGACTAGCAGATCTAAGGGAAAAATTGAAAAGCAGACTTTTTGGCACTGCTCAGAAGTTTACAAACAGTCCTGGATACAGCAAATCTGTATCTGAACTACACTAGTTACAGGAAAGGTGGGAAACAAGCATAAACATAGGCTTTTAAATCAGAAAGTTGAAAGAGATGGAAAAACTGCCCTAACAGCCAATGTTGTTGTTGTTTGTCTTTCGGCTTTTCCCAGTAAGGGGTCACCACAGTGGAACTCCAGTCCGATAATGATTGGCAGTAGATTTTTATGAAACGCCGAGGTGCTAGCTCGACGCCCAACCTTCAACGAAGGCACACCCATTTACGCATGCATGTCTTTTGAATGCTACCCAACCATGGGGAGGACATGCAGACTCCACACAGAAGGCATTCCCAAGCCCAGTTGAGAATCGAACGGGAGAACCTCTTGCTGTGAGGTAACAATGCTACCGCTGTACCACCGTAGCAGATCGCAATTTTTGGGCCAGAAACCACTCCTCTTGTGGTAGAGAGGCTACCTAGTGTTTACCACTCCCACTGATAAGCTAGAAGTTTTCCCTCCAACACAGAAAGGCTTGGGCAGCTCAGAAGCTTACATACAGTCCTAGATACAGCAAATCTCTATATGGACTAGACTAGTTACAGGAAAGGCAGGAAACAAGTGCAAATGTAGGCTTTTAAACCAGAGAGTCAAAAGAGATATAAAAGCTGCCCAAACGGCCAATAACCTACAATTTCTGGGCCAGAAACCACTCCACTTGTGGTAGATAGGCTACCTAGTGCTTACCACTCCCACTGACAAGATAGAAGGCTTCCCTCCAACACAGAGAGGCTTGGGGGGGCTCAGAAGCTTACAAACAGTGCTGGATACAGCAAATCTGTATCTGAACTAGACTAGTTACAGGAAAGGTGGTAAACAAGTGCAAATGTGGGCTTTTAAACCAGAAAATTGAAAGAGATGGGGCAGTGCAGACAGAACTGAATTGCATGATAGTATCGATAGGAGGCTGCTTCGTGTCTAACAAAAAAATCATGTTAAAGGACCCAGGGAGATGAAGAAGCAGCACCTTCTGCTTTAATATTAAAATATTGATTGATACTGTATGTGGTTCTAGTAAAAGATCTAGGCCAAGGCCAAATATTTAACTGGGGAAACAACTTCAATGTCAGCACATTCAGACAAGTGACAAGGCTGCCCATATTTATGTGTTTGTTTCTATTTTATAGGTTCATAGTTGATTACTAGGATAATGCTCCATGAGGCCATTTTAAACCTAGGTATACTTTCCTATTTTTAAATGAATGGCTATATTACCCAAGGCAAGTTAGTTTGGCCAGGCCATATTTTCCCATTTATACATGACTAGATACATTATCCTGGGGCATATAGTTATGTTGAGATCGCAGAGCATTTGCAAGCTGACTCTGTACAAGCCCTTTCTCCATCCACTGGCAAAGACTGTGGGCAAGAGATGAGCACTGCTTCACATGGATGGAAAACCTGTTCCAAAGCAAGGTTAGTCTCTGAGAAACATACCTGTGCCGCCAACATATTCTATTTATGTTGCAACCAAGGTTAAGGTCCTTCACTCTGGTATTTCTAATGCTGTTAGACTCATGGATGTCAAGCAAGTCCATCAATACAGGACCAGATGCTGCTATCTTGCCAGTCAGGCATAGAAGATATCACAGCTGTCTGAATGAGTCTGAGTATAGGAGTAAGGCTTTCAGGTGGTCAGCATATGCCTCGTGGTTTATGGCTTGTATTCTTTTTGGGAGGAACCTCTGTGGGTGTTGCAGTTGTTGCAAATACCTGGTAAGGTACATACGGAAGGGGGCTTTGTATTCAATGATTGGTCTGATGAGGGCTGAGTATAAGAGGACAGTGACATCTCTGGACCTGGAAGCTTTGCTTATAAATTGTGCAATTTAGAATGATTTCCTCACAGCAATGGATACGTGATGATCAAAGGCCAAGTCACTATCCACATATGTTCAAAAGTCCCTAACCACTGAGTCAACTCTTAAGGATGTATTGTCTGTCAGTGTGATAATTCCTAGGGGCGAGTGCCTTACCAAAGGATACTATTATGCATTTTTTTTACATTCCGTTTTAGACCATGCTTCTTGTACCAATTATTATTTTGTGACAAGCCTTCTTTGAGAATATTCATGTCACAGTATTGGAGTCTCAAAAGTAGATACAGCTTACAAAACCTTCCCTAAATAAGATGTGGCAACCTTTTATATAAATGTCACTGTTTGCTGAAAACATGTAAAGAAACAGAACCTGCAATAAAAATACATTTCCTGACTAAAAGAGCCTCAGCCAAGACAGATTATAAATATCTAATGCTTGTAAAAAATTGCTCTTTGTCAAAAACACAACTACCAATATAAAAGAACATTTTGTTGATTTAAATTAATTCCTCTGAAAAGGCAGATGCAAACAAGTTATGAGAAGTATCTTTGAGAAAGCACATGGTCATAAGCCAAAATTAGTAGTAAAAACAGTATGTTAAAGAGTCAGAGGTAAACCCAAAACAAGACGAGACAACAAAAACAGAAAAATTAAAGGAAAATGCAATAAATGCAGTAAGAAAGGACACATGGCTAAAAACTGTTGGGCACAAGGTGGGGGCCTAGCAAGACGGGGACCTAATTAAAAGAAAAGAAAAAAAATAGAAAAAAGGGAGACAGTTTGAAGGACTAAAAGTAAAAGTAATAGTTTTGGTATTTGTTGGAAAACAAAACGTGTATGAATAACAACTTGACAATGCACAGAGACTAAGCAACAGAACTTGTAAGCTCTGAAAGAAATCTTACATGCAATGAGACAATGATACAAACAGGATTAAAACTAAATACTAAAAAAGGAAGTCAGCTAATAAAGACTTTTGTTACTTTTTGGAAGTGATGGTGTCAATAGAACAAAAGCGTATCAGTGAAGTCAAAACATCAACTGATTAGACACTTACCACATCCACATCCAGACACTGTCTCAGGTTTACGACAAGCCATAGAAATCTTTGGATTCTCAAGGGAATAAATACCAAATTACATGGGTAAAACAAGACCATTAAGTGACATGCTGAAGAGAAACAAGAAGAAGGATGAGCATCTCAGTTGGAAAAATGAGAAACCATCAGTTTATTAGTCTTCACTAAAATCAAAAAAGAGCTTCAGAAAGAGAAAAGGAATTCATTATACAGTCTGGTCAAAGTGGGAAATTATGATACCTTTTGTGCTACAAAAAAGGAATCCAAGCATTAGGTTCTAGGTTGTGATGCACATGCACTGTCCAGGCAAACAAGGAGCCTCAGTCCTCACCACTAACACCAGTGAAGGGCGTCCACATTGGTAAGGATAACAAATACACACACAGTGAAGTACGAGTTCCCTTAACAGCACACAGAGATCACAGTCAGTCTGGGGCTGGTTTTCTCCTTTCTATCCAGATCCCAATAAGACTCCCCAGTGGCACAGCTATAGGATCCAGATCTCAGCCTAGTGGTCAAGCTAAAACCTCCAGCACCCTCTCTGTCTAACCAGTGCTTTGTGTCCCTGCCCAAGTAGCTGACACACACACACACACACACACACACACACACACACACACACACACACACACACACACATACACACACACACACACACACACACACACACACACACACACTTTAAGATTTGATTTAGATACAAACACACAGACATTCCTGGGGAAGGCTGGCACATGTTCTCCAGCTGTGCCCATTCCTGTCAGTCTATAAGATAGTACCAGCTGCCACCAACCACTAATATCAGTTACTAAAAAGGCCCTTATCAAAGGGTGTCCAATTATTACTGTGCAATATTGTTATCCAAATGGTAAGTGTGACTGAACAGCAAAGCTTATTGGAGTAGCTTGGCCAGTATCACTATATACATGCAATGTACTCTGGAGCTTAAATTATCTCTACACAAAGCAGCCACAGTTGAAAGGTTTAAAAATATTTAATAATAAATAATAAGAACACAACCCAATACTTCTTACTACACAGTGCTAGTCAAGAGTTCAGAGATCACAGAAAAATGCTTAAAATAATACAGTAGAATAGTTCTGACATCAATACAGAAAACAATTAGTCTAATCTTCCTATTGCCTAACCATTTCTAAGAGCAAACACAGTTCTAAAATGAACTTACATGTAGAGCAAGACAGTACTGGTGATGTTAGATGTTCTGAAGACAAATGCAAAATGCTCTGAGTCTCTCTCTCTCTCTCTCTGTCCTTAAATTGATAACACAGTACTACTGACTCATTTCAGATTACATCATTTTTTGCTCTGGTTCCCAGGCTAACAGAAACTCAGAGTTTAGCATCCCTTTTGATTTTGCACCTGGTCAGGAAGCTACATCAATAAAAGACATTCTTCTTCTTCTTCTTCTTCTTCTTTCGGCTTTTTCCCAGTTAGTGGTCGCCACAGCAGATCACCTTGTCCGCACATTGAATGGCAGTGGAGTTTTACGGTGTCGAGTTGCCAGCCCGGCGCCCAACCTTCCACAGAAGGCACACTCACACGCACACCTAGGGCCAATTTAGAGTGTCCAATCCACCTGCAGCATGTCTTTGGGATGTGGGAGGAAACCGGAGCACCCGGAGGAAACCCACGCGACCACAGGGAGGACATGCAGACTCCGCACAGAAGGCACCCCAGCCGAGGATCGAACCGGAGAACCTCTTGCTGTGAGGCAGCAATGCTAACCACTGCACCACCGTGGCCGCCCTATCAATAAAAGACATTATACATGCAAATTCTAGCAATTAACTCTGGTCTCAAAACAATAGCAAGAATTCCTTCATCCATACGTCTCAGCTCCGAGTTCTGATATCAAACAATTATACAATGCTTGCAGAGTGCAATGTGGTTAGATTTTTGAAATTCAACATCCAATACAATTTTCTTATTTAACAGAACAAGCCTGTGACTTATATTTATATTTAAAAATGACAGAATTATCTACAAAATTCTATCTAGCTAGGTTGGCAGCCTTCAAATATCTTCACATATCTCATCCCCCGGAGAACTCAAGGTAGTTTTTCAAGTGACCCTTTAGAAACATTGCTTGAGGGGGTTAGATCTATCTGAATATACCTTGCCCCATTCCCTGTCTTGGGAGCCCATCTGTATTGGCATTGCTACTCCCACTGTGGTGCTGCACTGACATATATGCTTGCAACCCTAAGCTTCATCTTAGCAACTTGGCATTTTGCTGGCTGGCTCTGTTTAACCATGTTAGGGGATTGTGATCTGCCACCACAGTGAATTTTCTTCTATACAGATAAGGTTGAAGTTTCTGCAGTGCCCACACTATGGCTAGACATTCGTTTTCTAGAGCTGCATAGCCTTCCTCCCTGGGTTGGAGCCTATGATTGAGATAAACCACTGGGTGCTCTTCTCCCTCTGAAAAAATCTGGATAAGTACAGCCCCCACTCCATGGTTCGAAGCATCCACCTGCACGACAAATTCTTTACTGTAATCTAGACTGGCTAACAAAGGGGGTCCTCCCAAAGCTTCTTTAAGCTTCTGGAATGCCTGCTCACATGCTGGGGTCCACACTATCTTATCTGGCCTGTTTTTCCTTTTCAGGTCTGTGAGGAGAGTAGCTATGGTAGTATAACTGGGGATGAACGTTCTGTAGTACCCTGCTGTCCTTAAGAATGCCCTCACCTGCTTTTTGGTAACAGGTGCAGACCATGCCTGAATGGCTTTTACTTTGGCAGGTTCTGGCCTGATCTTACCACTCCCCACTCTATGTCCCAGGTAGGAAACCTCTGCCATACCCACCTGACATTTGCTTGACTTAATGGTCAACCCTGCCCTCTGTAGTCTACCCAGCACCTCCCTGACATGCTGAAGGTGCTCTTGCCAAGAATGGCTGTAGACAGCAATATCATCTAGGTAAGCAAGGGCAAACCCTCCTGCTCCTGCTAGGATATGATCTACCAGCCTCTGGAAAATTGCTGGGGCACTTTTCATCCCAAAGGGCATCTTTGTGAACTCATACAAGCCAAAAGGAGTCACACAGGCTGACCTCTCTCTAGCACTGGGAGTTAAGGACACTTGCCAGTAACCCTTGATAAGATCAATGGTGGTAAGATACTTAGCCCCACCCAGCTGCTCTAGGGCTCATCCGACCTAGGCATGGAGTAAGCATCTGACTCTGTGTGACTATTTAATTTCCTGTAGTCCACATAGAACCTGGTGCTGCCATTCTTTTTTGGCACCAGCACCACTGGGGAGGCCCAGGGACTGTTGGACTCTTGAATTACCCCTAGTTCCAACATTTCCTGTATCTCCTCCCTCAGAGTCTGTTTGACTCTGTCAGGCACACTATAGGAGGCCTGCCTAATGGCCTTTGGGGTCCTATATCCACTTGGTGCTGCACCAGGTGGGTGCACCCTGGTTTCCCAGTGAACATGTCTCCAAACTCCTGTAACACTGCCTGGATTTCTCGAACCTGGGTAGGGGATAGCTTCTGGGGCATTGCTACTCCTTTCACTAAGGTTCAGTCTGAGCGTCACTGAGGAGATCAGTCATCCGGTCTCCCTCAGACTCCTCCTGCAAGCCACTGCAAATACTCAGCACAAGGGCCTCCCTATCATGGTAAGGTTTCATCATGTTAACATGGTACAGTTTGTGCCCCTGCCTTCTGCCTAGCAGTTTCACCATGTAGTTAACATCACTTACCTTTCTTACCCCCTTGTAGAGTCCCTTCCAAGCTGCTTGCAGCTTGTTGTGTCTGACAGGGATGACAACCATTACCTGCTGCCCTGCAGCATACTCTCTAGCTTGAGCATTCCTGTCATACCATACCTTTTTCTGTTGTTGGGCTTCTGCCAGGTTTTCCTGGGCCAAACCCATGAGTTCCCTGAGTTTTTTCCTGAGGTTTAGGACATATGCCACAACAGACTCCACTCATCACAAATTAAATCTAAAGGCTCCCTCACCCTATGCCTATGTAACAACTCAAAGGGTGAAAACGCTGTAGATTTCTGGAGAACCACTCTGTAAGCAAACAAAAGATGGGGTAAATATTTGTTCCACTCCCCCTTAAACTGGTCTGCAAATGCCCATAGCATGGACTTAATTGTAGAGTTTAAGCTCTCAACAAGATCATTAGTCTGGGGATGGTAGGAGGTGGTCTTCAGGTGCTTCACCCCACAGTACTTCCACAGACAAGCCAGCAGGTCTGACACGAAATTTGGCACCTCTGTCAGTCAGTATTTCTTTTGGGAAACCTACCCTGCTGAAAATCTCTAACAAAGCATTTGCCACCTTTTCTGCCTCAATAGAGAACAAAGCCACTGCCTCAGGGTATCTTGTAGCATAATCTATTACCTCTAGTATATACTTTTTTCCTGTGGAACTTGGGGTACTCAGACTCCCCACAATATCCATAGCTACCCTCTGAAATGGCTCCTCAGTCACAGGCAAAGACATCAAAGGAGCTCTCACTTTGTCTCCTGCCTTGCTTACCTTTTGGCACTGCTCACAGGTCCTGCAGTACCCTGTTACATTTCTGGAAATTCCAGGCCAATAGAAGTTCTACATAATATGTCTCTTTGTATGTTTTATGCCTATATGACCTGTAAAGGGAATATCATGGGCTATGGCTATAGATACCAGATGGTAGGCTCTAGGCACTACCAACTGCTGTATTCTCTCACCGTCTAGCCCCCCCCCCCCACAGGGGTCCACTCTCTATACAGTAATCACTTGTCCCAGTATACAGCTTTCACCTTCCCTTGAGAATCAGGTGCCTCACTAGCTACCTGCCTCTAGCCTTGCAATGCATGGTCTGACAGCTGAGCCTGTCTCAACTCTCTCTTAGTAACCCTTTTCAGCTGCCCTTCCACAGGAAGTCTCGCATCCTCTGACAGTGATGCCTTACTGTCAGCTTGGGTACTACTACTCACCTCTACCTTTGCAGTCACTCTGTCCAAGGGAACATCAGTACCCACAAGCAGCTGTGGCTCACCTTCAGTCTCACTGCTACAGAGTAGCTCCCTCCCTGAAGTAACCACCTCACCAGTCCTGGCTGCAAGTATGTGGTCTGCCTGGGTCTACCTCAGGCTACCAGACCCACCTGCTTGTCTTGAAGCCTGACTGTGTGTAACTTCATAAACACATGGTACTGCCTCAACAAAATCCTTCCCTGTCAGGGCATCTGCAGGATATTAGTTCTGTACCCTTGTGGTCTCAAGACAACCTACTATTGGCATTTTGTCTTTTCCCCTTACTGGCTCTCTAATCCTTTGTTTCCCACCTTGCCTCCATGGACATCTGTATGTCACATGGCCCCACTGTTTGCATTCAAAACATTTAACCCTAGGTCCTGGATGTGTACCTGGACTAGTGCTTACCCTGCTACTGGCAGATTTTGTTGGAGCAGTCTGTGTTGCCCACCATGGTTTCCTTTAGACCCAGGAGCAGTACTGGGGGTCCCTTTCCTGTGCAGGGATACCCTGCTTGCTCGGTATAGGTCTCCCTTCTTTCCCAACTCCTCTGAAGTAGCACATCAGCTAACCAGATCCTCATGTCTTCAGGCAAAGTGCTAAGGGCTTGTTCCCTCACCAAAAGGTCTGCCAGCCCTTTTAAAGTGGTGACCTAACATCCACTCACTCACCTATGAAAATAAGTGCTCAGTTTAGCAACATATTCACACACACTTTCATCTGCCTTGCGTCTATGCTCACAAAGCTTTTTCCTATAAGTTTCAGGTGTTAGCTTAAAAATTTTTAACAACAGTTCTTACCAGTATAATTAAAACAGTCAATGTCAGACAGTTTGGACAAAATAGTTACAGCTTTACCATGGAGTAAGGGGGTCAGGAACCGTACCCAGAGTATTTGGTCAACATCATACTGTTTACATACCCTCTCAAACATATGAATGAAACTATCAAAATTATCCCCCTCTTTAAATTGTGGAAGACATTTACTGACCTTTTATGCTTCTGGGGTCCAGTTACTCCCTTCCCCATTACCTCCATGACTCTGGCAAAGAGTCAGCATCTCCTTTTTGTGCTGCCTCTGCCTTTCCTTCTCCTCAGCTTCCAGGTGTAGCAGTTTCTCATTCTCCTTAGCCTGTAGATGTCTCAGTCTCTCTGCTGCTTCTGTTTCCAAATGCTTGGCCTCCAACTCAAGTCTCTTTAGCTCCAGATGGATTTTTAAGTCCTCTGCAGAAAGGTTGAGGTGTCCATTCTCTGAGTGTTGTACATCTCCATGGCCAGTCTGATCACCTTCCTGACTGCTGTTTTTTGATGCAGCTGTGACCAAAGCTGCAATCATGTCTGCCTTAGTCAGGTTTCCATGCACCAATCCCTTAGCCTGGCACATCTCAGCCAACTGGCTCCTTGACAGCTTGCCATATTCCTCTGCTGACATGCTTGCCTGCTCTCCCTGACTAACTAAGCTAACAAAAGAAATAAAACAATTGTGATCTGAACTCTGAATATTTCCTGCATGGCTGATTTAGAGTACAAAAATCTTCAGTGATCACTGTACACAAGCTACAGGAATTCATTATCCACACCACTACAAGCCAATTGCCAACCAATTAATATGTGGTGTGGATACCCCACCACTGCCAAACAATATGTGATGCCCGTGCACTGGCCCAGCAATCAAGGAGCCTCAATCATCATCACTAACACCAGTGAGGGGCATCCTCATTGGTAAGGATAACAAATACACACACAGTAAAGTACACTCTCCCTTAAGAGCACACAGAGATCACAGTCAGTCTGAGGCTAGTTTTCCTCTTTCTCTCTAGATCCCCACTAAGACTCCCCACTGGCACAGCTATAGGGTCCATATCTCAGCCTAGTGGTCAAGCTAAAACCTCCAGCACCCTCTCTGCCCAACCAGTGGTTTGTGTCTCTGCCCAAGTAGCTGACACACACATACATGCACACACACACACACACACACACACACACACACACACACACACACACACACACACACACACACACACACTTTAAAACTTGATTTAGATACAAACACACAGACACTCCTGGAGAAGGCTAGCACATGTTCTCCAGCTGTGCCCCTTCCTGCCAATCTATAAGGTAATACCAGCTGCCACTAACCACTAATATCAGATACTAAAAAGGCCCTTATCAAAGGGTGTCAAATTATTACTGTGCAATATTATTATCCAAATGGTAAGTGTGACTGAACAGCAAAGTTTATTGGAGTGGCGTGGCCAGTATCACTATATACATGCAATGTACTCTAGAGCTTAAATTATCTCTACATAAAACAGCCACAGTTGAAAGGTTTAAAAATATTTAATATTAAATAATAAGAACACAAGACAATACTTCTTACTACACAGTGCTAGTCAAGAGTTCAGAGATCACAGGATAATACTTAAAATAATACAGTAGAATAGTTCTGACATCAATACAGAAAACAACTAGTCTAATCTTCCTATTTCCTAGCCATTTCTAAGAGCAAACACAGTTCTAAAATAAACTTACATATCGAGCAAGACAGTGCTGGTGATGTTGGATGTTCTGAAGACAAATGCAAAATGCTCTGATTCTGTCTCTCTCTCTCTGTGTCCTTAAATTGATAACACAGTATTACTGACTCATTTCAGATTATACACTAAATCACAATATGTCAAGAAATATCCAAGAACACAGTAGTCACGAACAAACAACTTTAATGAAGCTTTCGGGTCTACACTCTTCATCAGCACATAAAATCATCTTGCATAGACTACATTTAAATAGAGGAAACACTGAAAAAACGCATGAACAAGCCAGCCATTCAGATAAAGACCAGAATTAATTATGAAAATTATTTAAAAACACATCACATCTAAATTTCTTAAATACTCTCTTATACTTATAAAATACATATATAATTACATATTATTAAATCATACATATAAAAATAAAAAACATAAAAGACATTAAAAAGGGAGGCACAAAACAATTATCATAAATTCTCCCTCTGTGTGTTTTGTGCTTCCCTTTTTAATGTCTTTTATGTTTTTTATTTTTATATGTATGATTTAATAATATGTAATTATATATGTATTTTATAAGTATAAGAGAGTATTTAAGAAATTTAGATGTGATGTGTTTTTAAATAATTTGCATAATTAATTCTGGTCTTTATCTGAATTGCTGGCTTGTTCATGTGTTTTTTCAGTGTTTCCTCTATTTAAATGTAGTCTATGCAAGATGATTTTATGTGCTGATGAAGGGTGTAGACCCGAAAGCTTCATTAAAATTGTTTGTTCGTGACTACTGTGTTCATTTCAGATTATATCATTTTTTCTCTGGTTACCAGGCTAACAGAAACTCAGAGTTTAGCAGCCCTTTTGATCTTTGCACCTGGTCAGGAAGATACAGCAATAAAAGACATTATACATGCAAATTCTAGCAATTAACTCTGGTCTCAAAACAATAGCAAGAATTCCTTCATCCAGACTTCTCCGCTCCGAGTTCTGAGATCAAACAATTATACAATGCTTGATTTAGCAGCTTTCCTCCAGCAGAGTGCAATGTGGTTACATTTTTGAAGTTCAACATCCAATACATTTTTTTTATTTTTGAGAACAATCCTGTGGCTTATATTAATATTTACAAATGACAGAATTATCTATAAAATTCTATCTAGCTAGGCTGCCAGCCTTCACATATCTTCACATAGGTTATTACTCCCAAGCCCTGAGTCCAGTTAAGAAAGGAGTGAAGGAATGTTATATAGCAGAGTAGCCCACTGAAGTAACAGTCAAATACATGCTATAAGGAAATCCATAAAGCATGACTAATGTATGACTTGGTAGAATTACTGCAGGTTTTGCAAACCAGGCAGGGACAACAACTGCAGCAGTGATCAGACACATATTACCAGCCTGTCAGCTCTATCTTCTAATCTATGTTTATAATTATTTATAGGCTGATTTGGTTTTAAGCAGTGAAATATGTTAATTTTCAATTGTCGAAAAGATCAAAGAGAACAGATTAAGGTGGTTCAGGTACATGTGCAGAAAAGCAGAAGACAATCTGGTGAAAAGGATTTTGGTCAGACGGGAAGACGGTAAGAGGAAAGGAAGGCATTCATAGGTTCTTAGGTTCATATGTTGGTACTAGGCTATCGGCCCTAGGGCCTATGCAAGCCTAGCCATAAAAATTCCCTGGATATTTCTTCCTACAATATTTACTTCTCTAGGCAAAGAGGTGGATAGATTCTGTGAAAGAATATCTGCAACAGTCAGGCAAGAGTGTTGAAGAAGGCAGGAGTGTGGGATTGAATTGAGAGAGATGGCGACAGTTAACACAACGACCCGACCCCATGTAGAAAATGGGAAAAAAGGAGGTTGATGATGATGATGATGATGAATATGTTAATGCTTGATGGCTGTCCCAGTGATACTGTAACTTTGTTTCATCTTACCTTAGTGTTAGCTCTGTGATGTTACATGTCAAACGTGGTTGATTACCAGGTTTGTTACAGCATACTATTCATGAGAGTAGGTTTTGGAGAGATCTGTAAAGCTTAAAATACAAGAAAGAAAAATATTGCAAAAATAAAGCATTGCGTATTAACTTTGCTTTTTGTCAGTGTGTTTGTTGCTGCTTTTGGTTTTACTGGGAGTTGAAAAGTTGAAGACTTCAGCTGATTATTGCAACCACAGAGGGTAAAAGGTTGCCCTTAACAGTGATGGCCAAATTATTGTTTGCTGTTTAGATTTTATTATTATGTACCTATATAAAAAATTGCCACCATCAATGTTTATTTTGATACTGTTTATGAACTGAGGTGATAGACTTTTGTTTCCATTTCATTGCTGTGGATGTAGTTATAGTTCCCCTAAAAAGTGAATTCAGATTATAGCTTGTAAATGACTAGGATGAATGTTAAATATCAGAAAGTCTTGTAATTCTCCTACCCTTAGTTTAGAAAAAAATGAATATTTCTGTTCTTGAATCTTGATTGAGAAAAATGCAAGTAGTTGAACACAAGCCACAAGCTACCAAATGCACTGTTGTGCTGTCCTTTCATTTTTCAGAATTACAAACTTGAAAAAACTTCCCTGAGTGCTTTTTGCTGTATTTTAAGTTAAAATAAAACACGTGGCAAAACAGTGAGAAAATTAGCCTCTGGGTTAATGGTTTCCTTAGAGACAGAGACCCCTCAGATTAAGAAGATTCCAGTGTAGTGTCTGGCAATGGAAGAAATCAACCCTATGGGGCTTCCAAATGACTGTCAGAGCAGGTCTATATCACATGGTCGAAGTTTCATAACTTGAAACACAGAATGTTCGAACCATCCTGTTCAAAGTTACAAAACTTCAACTATGGATAAAAAACAAAAAAAAAAAGAAAAGAAAACAAAATAAACTGTTATAAAATGGGGGGCAAGCCCCCCCATGCACCCCCACACCCCCACTACTTAAATATACCAACTCCGAGATCACACCACATTGAACAAAACATAAACCTCCCCTTACTGAGATTTCCATTGAAACGCGAGAACTTCTACAAATTCAAACTTACGGTCTCGACCATATGAGGTTTAAACTTGCAGAAGTTTGACTATCTGATAGGAACCCTGTAAGAGCGAGTTCTTGTATTTTATATCCAGGACACCCTCATGAGTGTCCTGAGCTGAAAGATGAGGAGGAGCACCTATGGGTGAGAGTGGAAAAGTACAAATTGGTACACACAAATGGTTCCAGATATTGGAGCTCTGAAAGAGGGTGCTTTGTAACAGGATGGACAATCTACAACCCAGAAACAAATGAACAAAAAAAAAGGAAGTTTCCCAGGGGGATGTTCAGCACAAAGAGGTGAATTAGAAGTAGTCAAGCAGCTGCTTAGGCCTGTAAATATGTACAGATAGTGGGTATGTAATCTGAATCCTAAGCTTATCTCTTCTCATCTGGGCAAGAAGAGGTTTGATTACAGGCAATGGTAAACCAATCAGCCATTAGGAATTGTTAACAGAAATATGGAGCTTGATAAAAGATGATCATCCTTCCACAGTAAGCATAAATAAGGTCAAAGCACAAACCAGAAATGAAATGCATAGTCAGGCCAACAAAACAGTAGACCAGCTATCAAAGGAAGGGGCTATCAGTGTTGAATAACATATGCAGTACCTAATGCTTCACATTCCTGGTCATAAAAGGTAAGTGTTATTAAGGAAAAACAAGCAAGAAAAATGGTGCAGAAGATTTTAAGTAAGTGCTAGATACAAATGGACCTATTCATAAATCCTGAGCCATTACATTATACAGCTTACTTTTGTAGAGACCAGTGCACATAGTACCAGAACAAAGTGAAGGGCAAGATGAGTAAATCATCCTGATTCACTCTGTTGGAATAATCCCAATACCTAGTATGTGGACTAATACTTTTAGAGGAAGATTAAATGAGACTATCATGAGGTACATAAGGTACAAAATTTAAACAAAGTGCTCACATGACCCTAAATGCAAAAATACAAAGATAGCCAACAGTTATGAATTTTAGTAAAAATTCTGAGACAAAATATTATTAACAGATTTCAAAAATACAAGTGGTACTTGTGAATTGGTGAGAGATGAATGCTGTACTTATATTCCTGATGATGAAAAAAATGCAAAAGTTCAACTCCAACCGGGGGGGGGGAGGTTGTATATATAATAGGATGCAGTTGTTTGACGCCTACGTGGTATGTGGGTCAAACTAAATGCAAGGTTAAAATCTGTATATTAGAACATCTGGAGGACATTAGGAATTGCAATTTTACAAGTCCTGTAGCCGAGCACTTTATGGAGGTACATGGGGGTTTGGATTTTTTTCTTTTCAGTGTTAGCAAAGCCCTTTTTAGCAAGGGGTGGTAATTATTTAAGTAAATTATTGGAAATAGAAAACAAATTAATATTAAATTATAACATATTGTTTCCTTTTGTTTTGAATCAAGAAATAAATGATTTATATTGAAGAATGGCATATAAAAAGTACAAGAACTGATATTGTGGTTTAATGGCTTTAACAAAAATGAAAAAACAAAGTATTTATTAATTGTATAATTGATTAATAATTGTTGTAATTAGGTTGCACATGTATATAAAGGAAAACTTTTCATCTTTTATTTAGATCATTGTATGCAAATGGCTGAGGTACCAGATTTCTGTGGCAGAATGATGAAATAAACAGTTGGAGCTGAACTTTTGTATTTTTTTATTTTCTGACCTATGAACATTTTTTGTTTTCCTGATAATGACCCTGATATCAGGAGCCACCTCAGGCTAAGTGAGGAAACTAATCAAAAAGCAGAAATATAGAAGGAAACATGGTTCTGCCAGTGGCTGGGGGGAAAATAATGCAAATTATACTGGTTATAGTTGGCATTCAAGTCTGTGTGAGCCTAGTAATTGTTGCCAGTCAAATGTGGAATGGAGTGTATAAGGTATCAAGCAGTGCACGTCTTTACAGTGGGCCAAGTGCATCAGGTCCAAGATATAGTGTGATTTGTGAAGTGCACTGAACCAATGAAGTGTGAATACTGATATCCACTAAGCAAGAACAACAAATAAGAGTCCAAATATTTCTTCAGGGGGAAATGTTATAGTACTGGAGTTTCAACAGTAGATTTTCCTTCAGTAAGAAGTGGGCAACCTTTTATATAAATGACAGCAGTGGTTGGGAACATGTAAAGAAATAAAATAATGCAATAAGAAAACATTGCATGGCTAAAAAAGCCTCAGCCAAGACAAATTATAAATGTCTAGTGCTTGTATAAATTTTTTTTTCTCTATCAAAGCACAGCCACCAATATAAATGAACATTTAATTGATTGAAATGAATTCCTCTAAAAAGGCAGATTAGAGCCAATTATGAGAAATAACTTTCAGAAAGCACAAGGTCAACCTGTTACTCAGATAAGTATATAATCCTGTTAGGTAAAGCCCAGAAGAACTGAAGGAAGTGTCAAACACTAACTCACACACTGACATTCAGCCACATCATAGTACATATTCTGTTAGAAAAATACCAAATGTATTATAACATCTGTATTCATTTGTAATGTTTTATCAGAGATATTTCTAAACATATGAAAAGATAAAAAATATAAAGTATATATCAATCATGGATAATTGAAATAAATCATACGTAAAGTACAAAAACATATGTATTGCTTTTATATGCTGTTTAAAAGTGTGGAACAGACACACATGGCTTGCATCTCCATGCTGTCTAAGAAACATGACAGTCAGTAGACTTACAGATCTGATTATATTAAGTTCTACATCAGCTGTTGTATCACTGTTGTATTATTTATGTTCACACTGCAAATTAATTCTCATTAATTTCTAGTTAATGTATAGTACATCCAGACAGATATCAAATGTAGTAACAATAATGTAATCTTTTCTTACCAAATAACATAAATGAAATGAGTAATTAATATCATACTAAAGCTGAACGAAAAATAAGTGCTTTTAGTAGGAATAGCTTGTTTAAAAATAAAAAAAATGCTCTTGGCAGAATTTCTGAAATTAGCTTTGTGACCAGAACAGAATGATGTCATAGTAGCATTACAGTAAACAGCAACCTTTAAGGGATAAGATATAAGTTTTATTTTTCATTACAGGCAGGACCTCTGAAACTATAAAAATGCAGAGACACACAGCTGTAATCTTTGTCAGTCACTACTGTATTTAACTAATAAATGGTGCTGACCCAACAGTAATGCTTTGCTTGCTACATTCTTCCTCATAGATTCAGTGCTTTTTCAATTTGTATCTTCGGAGAGTTTAATAATTGTATGAGTTTGCAGCCATCCACAAACTTAGTCAACTAGAGGCTTTTAACATTAGTTTTAACTTCCAAAAAATAAATGCCAAAAGAACCTTCCCCAGCAAACCCTGAGGGACTCCACTAGTGACTGTTCTTTTTGGGGAGGTAGTGTCCCTTGTCCCAAGTTTGTGTGTCCTGTCTGTGAGCAGGTTGACTATTCAATGGGTGACATAGGGTTTACTTCTGTTTTTGTGAGTTTGTTGACAATGCCCAAATGGAGAATTCTGTCAAATGCATTGGCCAAGAAACGACAGGCAGTATGTACCATTTTGTCCTTGTCCATTGCTTTGGTGACTCTCTCCTGAAATCAGGTTGAGTAGGTACAATCTGCCATTGACAAATCCAAGCAGTGCTGGAACCAGTGTGTCAAGATATGTCTTTATTTAAACTATCCATGATAAGTGTTTTCATGGCCTTGCAAATGAGACTAGTCAGACTTATGGGCCTACAGTTACCAAGGTCAGTAAATGGCCTGCCATTGTGCAGAGGAATAACTCTTGCAATCCCCCATTTGCTTGGCAACAATGATACTAGATGGCTGGATAGGTCATGTTTAATATTATTTAGGAGGCATCCCAGGATATTGTCAGGGGCCATATTACAGTATTTTTGTCTTGGAGAGAACTGTTGACTAGGGTTTACTATTAGAATTCTAAAACCACTTTGGTTGACTGGCATGTGGTTGAAAGGCAGTTTTCAAGTTGGCAGAATGCCAAACCAAAATACATCGACTACACTACAACTTATGGGTAGTGTAGTTCGAGTATTTGACTTGGGCATTGTGCAGAGAGATTGTGGTTCAGTGAAGAAGAGGGAATTAGCCCATTTCCTCACTGTAGTGCGATCTTGGAGTTGGTATATTTAATTTGCAGAGAGTGTGAGAGGTGCAGCACCCCACATGGGGGGTGGAAGGGGGGGGCATAGCCAACCCTGCAAAATAGTACAATTAACGTACCGTTGACTGTAGAGTGTAATGGTACATTAATGTGCATAGCATGGGTGACTGACATCACCTCTTGTTATGTTGAATACGTTGAACTACAGATGTCGATGTATTCATTTTTGCCTTGGTTGCTGTTTCAAAATTCTGAATTCAGCATTTTGGGTCAACATTCTGACCAGTTGACCGATGCAGTTTTGGAATTTCAATAGTAAGCCATTTACTAATGATATCTGGGGAACATTACAGTCAAGGGTATGTCTTGCATGGTGACTGGAGCCAAAAGCAAAGTGAGGTCTGAGCTAATTTTATCAGCCATGAGATTTCCTATATCCTCTGGTTCCATCTAAATGCTTCTGTTTGCAGTTTGCCACACTACCAGTGATTCCTACTGATGTTGGAGACGTAGCTGAAGAGAGCCTTACTGTTATCTGTTTTCTGCAAGGCTATCTTCACCTTAAATTTGGTTTTGGTGGACATAATAAGACCCCTGCATTGGTTATTTATTGTGATGAGGGGTTTCTTGCCTTGCTGGTCATTGCCCTGCCAGGATTTGGCCATGGTTTTCTTCCTTTTGTTATATAACATTTTGATACTGGGATTCTGCCTGGGTTGTCTGTTCTTTGAGGTGGTCCTATGCTCATTTCATGTGGGTACTGCTGCCTCAGCATTACTCAAAAGGAGGACTGGGAGTTTGCCTTAAGTCCTGAGTCATGCTTGTTGGCATCTAAGATGATCACGTGCAATGGAACATTTGCAATGCATGCCACACCCCTACATGATGTGATCAGTTGGCCCTGCTCCCCCCTTGTAGATAGGTTCCTACACTTGACTGTCGGTCTTCACTGGGGGTCCTAACATGTGGAGTGTATAGAAACCAACAAAACGGCTCAGGGTGAGGAAAGGTGCAAAATCAGCAGAACTATAAAACAAACAAAATGCACCAGTCTTGCACTAACAAACTTGTATTTATTTATAGAATAAAATAAAAAAACAAAAAACGTAAGCGCTTTCACAATAATTCCTATCGCTTCATCAGACAACTAAACAACTAAAAGTTGCAGTTCATGTAGCATTTCAAACTTGTCAGCTGATATGAACAAACCAATAACAAAAGATCCAAATCTTAAAGATCCACAACAATAAAAATCATATAAGAAAATTAATTGGAAATGTCATCAAAAATCTTTGTGTATAAAAGAGTATAGCCATTAAAAAGTCTTCATGGATGCATATATAAAGTGTGATAAAAAAGTATGAACTACATAAAGTAAGAAACTTCTAAAAAATATAAAAATGTAAGAAGTTAGAAACTTGTAAAATGTAGATTGAATATATTTAGCTTAAAAATGCTTAAGTTGACATGACTTTAAAAAAGGCTTCAGGGATGTAGTCCCATTCAGCCCTGGGGGTCTTTCAGCATTGAGTACAAGTATCCATTTCTGCTCTGCACTCTCAGTATAGTTTTCAAAGTCACCTCCTCTGATGTTGGCATGTATAACCTGAATAGCTAAAAATCTAAAAGTATGTGTATGGTCCATCTGTTTAACATGGTTTGCCTGGGCATTAGTCTCTTTTTGATTAATGATGTCCCTCCTGTGCTCAAGGATCCTGTCCTTCAGCATCATGTTTGTTTTGCCTACGTAGTATGCATGGCATACTTGGCAGAATGAAAAATAAACCACATTAGTCATGCAGCAATCAACATAACTAGGGCATCTGATTGTAAAATGCCATATTGGGTGTACATATACCGTGCTGGTGTGGATATACTGACATGCTGTGCAACGTCTACAAGGAAAAGTGCCAGTGCGCATGGAAGGGGTAGATCTAGTTACAGTCATTTTATTACAAAAATGTTGTTTCAGAGATTGGTTATTCCTAAAAGAGAACATAGGGGCATTCCCAACTTTGTCTATGAGTCCTGGTACTTCCTGTAATATCCTCCAATGTCTTTTAATAATAGATGTGAATTCATTAATATCGCTGGAGTACTGGAGAACAACTCTAAATTTAATGGGAGTAGATTCATTAGACTGTACTGTACATACTAAAATATGGTCTACACCTATTGTCCCTCTGTAGCCATGCTTCATCAGTGGTAGCATCAATCTCTGTCAAGGAGTAGCCCCTTGCTAAAAACTCTTGTTTGACAGCATAAAGGGCCTCCTTTGTTGCTTCATCATCATTATGGAGCCTAAGCTCCCTATATATCTGTCCCTTCAACACATTTCTTGGAACATGTCTGGGGTGCATACTCTTTTTATGTAACAATGCATTCTTCATAGTGGGTTTTCTAAAAATACTGCTCTGTACATAGTTTAGGACCGATTTCTTAATTAATACATCTAAAAAATTAACTGCACTTGTTGAACAGGTATAGGTAAACCTTAAGAAGTCAGTAGTGGTGTGCATATAACTAACAAAGCTTTCAAATTCATGTATGCCACCTTTCCACAGCAAAAAGATATCATTCACAAAATGAACATACCACAAGATGTTGTCAAAGAATGCATCGTTAGTTGACACCAAAAAACATTGCTCCCATATAACCAAAGCTAGGTTGGCATAGCTATTGGCACACGTTGTGCCCATCGCTACGCCAGTCTTCTGTAAATAAAATTGATTTTCAAAGATGAAAACATTATTCTCCAATACAATCTCTAGCAAACTACAGATAAGTGAAATTTTGTTGTCATCAAAACATCTATTGGAGGTTATAAAATCTCTCACTTTGTCAATGCCCCATGCATTGGGTTTTGACGTAAATAAGGATTCAATATCCATGGATACAAACATATAGTCACTGTCAACGGTGGCCAATCTATTATACAGCCTCTCTAAGAAGGTTTTGGTATCCTTAGGAATTGTGTGACAGTCATCAAGTAGCTCATGTAAGTTACCCTCCACAAAAATGGATAAGGGTTCAGTGTACCAACCTGCACCGGACACAATAGGTCTCATCGGTGGTGCCCTGTCAATCTTGTGTATTTTGGGAAGACCATAAATCATAGGAACTAGTGGAGTATGAGTATTAAAAAACTTAAACAAATGCTCATCAATCATGCCTGTCATTAGTAGCTCAGAAATTAAAAAAGACACCTTTTCCATAATTCCATTAACAACGCTTTTTGAAATGCATTGGTAAGTATTAGCATCCTCTAACAAAAGACTCATCTGTCTAAGGTACAAGTCCTTATCTAATATAACAGTACCCCCACCCTTATCAGCTTGTTTAATTACTATAGATTGTAACTCTTTAAGTTCGGCCAAAGCCCTATTTTCAGTGCCTGACATGTTGTTAAAGTGGGTTCTTGTTCCATCTGCAAATGATTGTCTAAAATCAGATTCACAAATATTGACAAAAGTCTGTATAGCAGGATGCAAATTGGGTATAAATGTACTCGGTCTTTTATATGAAGTAGAGGTGGCACTAGGAAAAGTATTGCCAGATGGATAGATGTTTCTCAAGGATAAGTTTCTGCCTAACAGCCTCAAGTCTTTAAGCATCTCACCATGGTTAGCTCTCCTTGCAGGAATAAAGGAAAGACCCTTATTAAGTAATCCAATCTGTTCTTGTGTAAGTGTTATAGAGGAAATATTGAACAACAAACCTGTCTCTAAATTTGTCTCCTCTTAGTTTGCTGGGGACTCTGTTCCACATTCCAGTGCCCCTGTCCCTTTACCTGCCTGTTTAGGCTCCTGGAATGAATCTTGATGGGTAGAGGTTTGTTTAAAGAGAAATTCCCCATTGTATTGGTTTCTAAAAAAAACCTGGTTATTAATTAACTTCTTGGGTCGACAATCCTGCGATGAGGTGCCTGGCTCCCTGGCATGATTAGAGTAGCTATGTGGAGAAGTATTGTTTTTGTCAACAATAGTTTGCGTAGCCAGTTCAGTCAGACCATTTGCAGCATTAACTGTGTCCATTACAGCTGCTTCCTGTTGGACAAGCTGCAGTTTTGGACTCAACCCATTACTTCGAACAGTGAAGCTAACACCTGGTTGTTCAGTCGCTAGGTTAGTATTTAGTTGAGCTGTGGATCTCATGCACTCTCTAGGCCAAGAAAATACATGGTTGTTATCAAAGTCCATCTTGTCTCGCTGTAGTTTCTTAAGTTTGGTCATTTGTAGCCTCCTTTCATAAGAGGAAATATTCTCTTGTAGTCAATCAAGTTTGTCACTTATAACATCCATTGAAAACGTAGTTGACATTCTATGCTCCATCGTAATAATGTCATTCTTAATCTCACATTCCAAAGGAAGAAAAAAGTCAATGAGCAATTGCATGTATTGAGAGCTGAAAAATACATTAAATTCTTGCCATATCCTAAGCAAATCTGGGTACATCTCGCCATAGCTAGGCATATTTAGTATTCTTAAGCCTTGTGGAACAATTCTGTGTTCAAGTGATGCCTGCAGATGCAGGCATTGCCATTGCAGACTCTTAAATTTATACATATTGCTCTCAAGCTCTCTATACTGCTTTAGAAATTCAGGTACCTGATTACCAACATCAGGGTTGGCATTCGAGTGTGTATAGAATTCAAATCCAAGAATGGGTTCTCTCCTCCACGTTCAAAACACAAAATAAACGATTGTTGCTGTTAGTCACTGCAGCATCCATTTAAGGTTAGTGCCCCTTACACCAAAAAAAACAGAAACCAACAAAACGGCTCAGGGTGAGGAAAGGTGCAAAATCAGCAGAACTATAGAACAAACAAAATGCACCAGTCTTGCACTAACGAACTTGTATTTATTTATTTATAGAATAAAATAAAAAAACAAAAAACGTAAGCGCTTTCACAATAATTCCTATCGCTTCATCAGACAACTAAACAACTAAAAGTTACAGTTCATGTAGCATTTCAAACTTGTCAGCTGATATGAACAAACCAATAACAAAAGATCCAAATCTTAAAGATCCACAACAAGAATAAAAAACATATAAGAAAATTAATTGGAAATGCCATCAAAAATCTTCTTGTATAAAAGAATATAGCAATTAAAAAGTCTTCATGGATGCATATATAAAGTATGATAAAAAGTATGAACTACATAAAGTAAGAAACTTCTAAAAATATAAAAATGTAAGAAGTTAGAAACCTGTAAAATGTAGATTGAATATATTTAGCTTAAAAATGCTTAAGTCGGCGTAACTTTAAAAATGTCTTCAGGGATGTAGTCCCATTCAGCCCTGGGGGTCTTTCAGCATTGAGTACAAGTATCCATTTCTGCTCTGCACTCTCAGTATAGTTTTCAATGTCACTTCCTCTGATGTTGGCATGTATAACTTGAATAGCTAAAAATCTAAAAGTATGTGTGTGGTCCATCCATTTACAATCAGATGCCCTAGTTATGTTGATTGCCGCATGACTAATGTGGTTTATTTTTCATTCTGCCAAGTATGCCATGCATACTACGTAGGCAAAACAAACAGTATGCTGAAAGACAGGCTCTTTGAGCACAGGAGGGACATCATTAATCAAAAAGAGACTAATGCGCTGGCAAACCATGTTAAACAGATGGACCATACACATACTTTTAGATTTTTAGCTATTCAGGTTATACATACCAACATCAGAGGAGGTGACTTTGAAAACTATACTGAGAGTGCAGAGCAGAAATGGATACTTGTATTCAATGCTGAAAGACCCCCAGGGCTGAATGGGACTACATCCCTGAAGCCTTTTTTAAAGTCATGTCGACTTAAGCATTTTTAAGCTAAATATATTCAATCTACATTTTACATGTTTCTAACTTCTTACATTTTTATATTTTTTAGAAGTCTCTTACTTTATGTAGTTCATACTTTTTTATCACACTTTATATATGCATCCATGAAGACTTTTTAATGGCTATATTCTTTTATACACGAAGATTTTTGATGACAGTTCCAATTAATTTTCTTATATGTTTTTTATTGTTGTGGAGCTTTAAGATTTGGATCTTTTGTTATTGGTTTGTTCATATCAGCTGACAAGTTTGAAATGCTACATGAACTGTAACTTTTAGTTGTTTAGTTGTCTGATGAAGCGATAGGAATTATTGTGAAACCGCTTACGTTTTTTGTTTTTTATTTTATTCTATAAATAAATACAAGTTTGTTAGTGCAAGACTGGTGCATTTTGTTTGTTCTATGTGGAGTGTAAACATTAGCAGATGCCACTCCTCTCCCTCTGTAGAAAAGGGAGTAGGCTTAAAATTCATCATTGCTATACTGCCCTATGCCATCTCAATAGGTCCCTGAGCTGGTGGTTGAATGTTAGTCACTTGGGTCATATCCATGTCTTTAACCATCTGTGTCAGTGGAGATGGCTTTTTGTTTGTTGTATTTTATTGATTGGGATCACAGCCCAATACCATATTCATGGGTGGCTTTAATTATCCGCAAACTCCCTGGACTGGATTGTCAATACACCAACCAGGGGTTCAACCATACTTGATCTAGACCTCACTAATATGGGAGAGAGCTGCATGCCCCCTATTGTAGTATCAGACAACAAATGGTCTCCCTTGACGTAAAAATAAAACCTGGAACCCCAGATATTCAGGAACTACTCTAAGACTAAAGTCCCATTATTAAGTGATAACCTGGCAAAATGTCAAGCCCTCATAACCCCTAAGAACACTGCTGCCTACACAGAACTGTTCACAAGAAACCCTATACAAGCATGTTAATAGCTGCATAGAGGCAGCTGTACCCACCAGGAAGTACAAAACTAACTCGAAAAACAAGCCACTCTGAAGGAATCACAGCATCATTAAGCTGTATAACAAAAGGAAGAAAATCATGGCAGAAATTAGGAGGTGCACCACCCAGCAGGATAAAAGCACTGTTATCAAACTAAATAAACAACTCAGAGAACAAATGAGTCTATCAAAACCAAATCTGAGGTAAGCTTAGCCTCCCAGGCCAAGGACAACCACAAGGCATTCTTTAGCTATCTCTGCAACCTCAAAGGCAATCAAGAGGTATGAAGGCAATACACAATTGCGTGTAGGGCTCATCATTAATGGAATTACCTATTCTGAGTCAGAAGATATAGCAAACTTACTGGCTCACAAACTCAGGTCCAACTTTACTTCTCTCTCCCCATCAACCTTCCCTCAGGAAATCATCAAATTACCTCCCCTTGCTATCACTATGGAACAGGTCCTTAATGCTGTCTCTAAGGCCAAGAACACTGCATCAATGGAGGCAGACAATAGCCTAGAATGCCTTCTAAATAGCATGCAATATGGCCTATCAGGTCCTCTGGAATTGCTACTTAACTGTTGCCCCCAAACAGGCTTCATGCCTCATAAATGGAGAACAGCAACAGTCATCTCTATGCACAAAGGTGGGCCATCTACAGACCCTGGAAACTACAGACCCATAAGTCTCACTAGTCTCATATGTAAAGCCATGGAAATAATTATTATGGAGATGCCTGACAGAGATATAGCAAACCTCCATACACTGGACCCAACTGAATTTGGTTTCATCAAGGGCAGATCATGCCTACTCAACCTGGTGGACTTCTTTGAGAAAGCCACAAAAGCAATGGATGAGGGCAAAGTGGTTTACACTACCTACCAAGGCATTTGACACAATACTCCACTTCGGCATTGTTGACAAACATAAGAGGTTAGGTACAAACCCTTATGTCAGCTGGTGGATAGCCAGCTGGCTCACAGACAGGACCCAGGAAGTTAGAAATGACGAGTTCTCCTCTACATAGAGTCACAAGTGGAGTCCCTTAAGGATCGGCCCTGGGACAGCTCCTTTTTGGCATTTACTTCTTTGATGTCATGGTCAGTGTCAATGAACTCTGGCTGACTAAATCTGCAGATTATTGCAAATTAGGAGCTATCACTGAAGTGCTCACTGATATGGATGTTCTCCAGGAAGGGCCGGCACAAACAAACAACTGGTGGCAGAGTCATGGACTAAAACTAAATGCCAAGAAATGCACAATAGTATCCTTTGGGAAGTCATCCACCCCTGGTAACTATCATATTGACAACACACCCCTAAGAGTTGACCCAGTAGTCAAGGACTTGGGGGACAAATAGGCAGTAATCTAACTTTTGACCATCACGTGTCCACAGTAATGAGGAAATCATTCTATGTTTTACAACTTATGCAGTAAATAAAGGTATGCATCTAGGTCAAAGGATGTCATTGTTCCATTGTATTCAGCATTCATCACACCTATCATTGAGTACAATGCCTCATTTGGTATGTACCTAACCAAGCATATCCAACAGTTGGAATGTCCACAGGGATTCCTCATTAAAAAAATATTTGGCATAAGTAACATGTCCTATGTAGACTGCCTCAAGGTCCTGTCCCTGCATTCTGTCTCCTACAGGCTATTGACAGGAGATCTATGCCTGGCATACAAGGCATGTCAGACCTCACTCTGATTGGCCTACTGCATATCTGCAAAACAAACAATACCAGAATTACCCATTCTAAAGGCTTAAACCTTGCCTGTGATATAAGTAGGACCTTCTGGAGAGACAGGTATGTATCCCAGAGACTACCCGTTCTCTGGAACAGGCTCCACATCCATGTGAAGTAGAGTTCCTCCCTAACCCAATTCAATTGTAAGTTGGACAATTGCATGGGGAACAGGAAATTCATCCCTGGTTTGGCACCTATGTCACTAATGGACACAGGCAGCCTACAAATGGTTCATATCCCAGGACCCTGCTTGTGAATGTTTCACCTCCCAAGCCCCTGCTTAAACTTATCAAGGGTACCAGAACTTGTCAGTGATTTAGGATACATGACTAGGCTTAAAAACAACCTTGTGGTTATTAGCCTAGTTAACACCTATAAACCTATGAATCTATAAATAGACAAAGCATATTTTCAAACCCTGACAGAAAAATTCCACCTCTGGAGAGACAGACAAGAAAATTTGAACACATTAAAGAGAAGCAATTAGCAATCATATATACAGGCAAGGAAATAAAAAAGCTAAATGATATAATTATGAGGGCATACCCAGGCAATACTGTTACAAGAATAATGATTCAGACTAGTATGGTATGGGCTTGATGCCATTTGACAAAATTCAGTTATCATATACCATTCACGCATTCTGATAAGATTTACAATATCTGTTTTCTAAAGTCAAGCATAAAAATCCCTCATGTATATATATATATATATATATATATATATATATATATATATATATATATATTTACACACACACACACACACACACACACACACACACACACACACACACACACACACACACACACACACACACACATATCATTCCTGCTCCCCAATTATATTTACAAAACATTTTGTATTTCCATATTTTTGCATATGAGTAATATTTACAAAGTAGAAACAGAGACATTATTTGAAAGCAAGAAGTGGGGAGAATGTACACAGATAGATTTCTGAGGAGAGAAGTTATGGGAGCAGAATTAAGTGGGTGGATGTTTGAACAATGAGGCATAGAGGGAGATGAAAATGTTAGATGTAGTAAGAGAAACTGGTGACAAAGTAGGAAGAAAGAGGCAGTAGAAGGGAAATGGAAGTAAGAAAAAAAATGGAAGAATGCTTTAACAAGAGAACAGAAGCAGAATAAAAAAGGAAAAAAATCTGAGCTGAAAAGTAATGTTTTTTTCTGTCCATTTTGAACTATTAGCATTCAAAAATCCAAAATGTAGCCAGCTAGTGCATGTACACTGAAAAGGTAAATGCACCGATTTGTAAACATCCCAACAAGCTATATAACCAAAATAAACAAATAAGGAAACAGCTATAGAAATACAAACAGATCCACAGAACAAAATGAAAAATATGTGGGAGCTTTACTAAGCCCATGCTATAAACACACCAGAGCTTTGTCTGCTGTACTACCTACTTTAATGCAACCTGTCCCACAGGCTATTGAAAGTGACCCATGGCTGATCTTCCAGATTATAATACCTCCCACTGTAAGAGTTTAAAATACAGGCTTTAAAACTGCAGCCTACAAGTAATGCCAGTCTACAGCAGACTCATTGCAAATGAAGGAACATGAAGCACACATGCAACTGGTATCATGCATGGTGTGTACACAATAATATTGTAGGAAATAAAACACCGACTACACACTATACATAACTAATAGAGGGATATCTTTATAGCCTTAATGGGATAGTGAATGTAACAAAAAAGTGCTGAACAAATGCAAGTAGGGGATATCATCAAACAAACAAACTACTAAAATGAACTGCTCTAAAGGACCTGACACAAGTACTTGTCAAAAGTTGTCAGGCATTTAGCCAGTCAATGTCATCAAAGTTCATGCATGTGGAATCTACTTCTGGATTGTTCCTGCACCTCTCTTACCTTGGCTGGTTTTAAAATAGGATTAAAGACTGATACTAGCCAGGAAAACAGAAAAATGCACAGCTGCAAATGCAAAAGTTCATGTCAAAGAGATTGTGGAAATCTGTGATTCAGAAACACATTAGCTTAATAAGGAAAGGCCACATTACCAGCTAACTTGCATATTTCTGAATTGGTCTGTGATTACTGCAAACACTAACAGGCCCTTTTGTGCAGTTCTTATGTTAGTCACCGATGGTAGTTGATCCATCATGTTAATATAGTCACCCCCCACCCATTCATTCCTATACACGCATCCAAACGCTCACACACTCATGCATGCAGACACACTACCATACCTCTTATGTGTGCCTGACTTAAAAAAAATCCATGGTCTTGTATCTTATTTTCCTTGTCTGTAATAGATCATGAATGACTGGAGTCAATTAATAATGGCAAATATTAGAGTTTCTTACTTTTTTGCATCCCTATTTCTTGCTGCCAAACATGAGCTCTATTAGCTTTTTAAGTGGATTAGAGTAATAATAACAACTGTCCCTGGTATCCAGTGTCTCGCCCTACCAGTATTGCAGGAATTGCTCATTGATCAAGAGGAGTTTAGAGATATGGTAGCCAGTCCAAATACACATTCACAATTCATTCAAAAAAATAGGCACACGGGCACACACACACACACACACACACACACACACACACACACACACACACACACAAACACACACCATCTCCTCACTCGATTACTCTCTGAGACACATATACACACACACACACACACACACACACACACACACACACACACACACACACACACACACACCATCTCCTCACTCGATTACTCTCTGAGGCACATATACACACACACATACCATACATATCCCCTAATTAACCCCCCTACTGTAACCATCCAACCCAATACCCACCACATACCTAGACACAGACACAGAGACACACACGCACACACTCTCTCTCATTCACTTAATCAATCACTCACTTACCTGACACCTCTACATACAGTCACACATATACATACATGACATACCCCAACATTACCTATCTGCTAAAGTCCCTGACACTTCTAACAAAATTTCACCCACTGAAAATAACTGGTGAATATGACTTTTTGGCTGAGTTAATTACTACAGCTAGGAGTAAAGACTTATGTGGCTGAGTGATTCTATGAATCGCTCTGCTTCATAAACCACTTTATGTAGGCATTTCCAGTCGGACAGCGCACATCTAATTACCATATGCCACTCCTCTGGAATGTATTATTAGCATTTCTGGTAGGCCAGAGAGATAGCCCACCATAGTCCTGTACCGCTTTGAGGTAAGCACTGTGGTAGGGTTGTTTAGGAATCGGAAATGGTTATCATTAGCAGTAAAAAGGCTTACCACTGGTAGAAACCTTTCTGATTCTCTGCCACTCTTCTGCTTTGAGATTTAGTCCATCTTTGGATATATTTTATAATTTATTTTTAGCTAATATCTGTTTTATTGCTATGCTCAATGTATTTATTTATTTATTTATTTGTGTTTATATTTGCATTTCTTATTAAACTATAAAATGTTTGGTAACAGGAGCTTAATCAAAGCTGAAACTGAAGCTGAAGCATCAATATCAGAAGCCAAAATTACCGCAGAAATGCAGCATTAATAATAAGAGCTATCACTCAAAGAATATCAAGAAAACAGATAAAAACTTAGAATACATCACAGTGACACACTTGAAGAAAACCTGTTGAAAAGGGAAAGGCTTATACTTCATAGTTCATAGATTATGACAGACTAATATTAACATCAAAGGTTATAATATCAAAGACAATGTGGTTTAATATTTGAACATTACCCACTATAACAACAGTATATGAGCAGGTAACACCATACATGCACACTGATCATTAGAAGAAAATACAAGATTGCTATCCCAACTGTTAACTAATGGAACTGGCTATACAACAATTAGGACATCTCTACATATTAAAAGTTAATCGGACTTTGTATTTCTGAAAGAATACATGTCAAGCCATCAAAATGCAAATAAACCAAAACCAGTTTACCAGAATCACCTTCAGCAAACATTGAAACAATTTTTTTGCAGAGAGCAAGCCTCTCTACACCACCATGCTGCAGGACACCCCTATTCTCCATGGAATTATATATACCAACTCCGAAGTTGCACAACACTGGAGAAAAATGTCAATCTGCACTTTCATCTAAGGCTGTTTTGGTGAATTGACTTCTGTTTGTTTGCGTTCACTGAAATCACCTTCGATGGATTGATGTGCTCCCTTTCTGAAGGACCATTACTGACTAAACAGATAAAGTCTGCTGTTCCTCATGATCACTGTTGTAGTAGTGAGTCTTGGAAATTCTTGCCCACAGGAGTTCATGGTCAGCCCTAATACCAGAGAATTTTACCTTCTCCACTCTGGCAGATGCCCTCCCTGACTGATGTCAGGATGTCAGAGGTACAAATCAGTAGGCACCGTGTTCTGTTCTTTGTTTTTTTTTTTTTTTTTGTTTTTTTTGTTGTTTTTTCTTGCTGCATTGACCATTGCAGAATGCCTTTAACTGTGTCATTTATCAATCAGTTGGGCCTAAAAAACACAGATCATTGGATAAAGCTAAGTACCCCAGTGGGGAATGCTCTTTATACTGTTTTGTCTGTATTGTTATAAGAGTTAATGTCACTAAAAGTTCATTTTCTATCGTGTGGTAAGCAAATTCCACATACAGACTTCCATTCCTACAGCTTTTTTGTTTTGGGCCACATCACTTAGGTATAGGTTTTGTAGTCTGTTTAATAAAAGAACTATTAGAATTCAGGCTGAGCCCCTCCAGCAGTTCATTTCAGAAGGTTCTATGAGCCCTAGGTACAAGATGTAATTCGCTGGTTCTAAGGCTGGTATCCCAAAATAATGTAAGGAAAAGCATCTGAAGGAATGCCCAAACCTAGACCTTTGGATATTCCTCCCGTACCTATTGTCTTGGATGATGTGTTTGAGGACATATTCTTGGAGCCTGGTTCCCTACCCTCTGGTCCTAGAAAGACAGACCACTTCTATAGCGTGCTGGAGTCTAATAAGGGAAACATGTGGCTTGCATCTAAGAAGTCCTTGTCACATGATAGAGAGAGTAGAATGCTTGACCAGTTGGGCAAGAAAACATAAACTTCTGCTACCCTGGCCATGAGAGCTCTCAAATGGCATTTACACATGCTCAAACACCTAGGATCTATACAGGAAAAAAATAAAAAAATAAGCCAGCAGAGATTCATTTTAAGACCCTCAAGAGGGACATGCAGGAACTGGCTAGTGTTGGCCTCCAAGTGTCCAGACAACTTACTTATATATGGATATGATGCACTCGCTATATCATGCAGGGCAGCAGCTAGGGGTGAACAGGAGACATGCATGGTTGAGGAATCAACCTCTCTCAGAGCATATTAAAGCAGAGCTCCTTAATGTACTCTTGCATAAAGAGTTTTCCTTGATCTTCTACAGAAAACGTGTTCCAGAAATTTGAGGCAAAGGGGAAGACCATGAAGTCTGTAAAACAACTTTACCTTTCTCCTTCACCTAGATATAATAGAAATTTTCCATTCAAGTTTTGGCCCTTTCCCTCTCATCATCCCAGGGCAACAGAACCTGCTGCCAGACAACCCAAGAAGGTCCAACCTAGATCCAAGCAAACCAGGGAGAAAAGGACTAAGTTTCAACAAAGTGTCAATAAGACTGCTGCACTTGACCTGGAGGGTCCAAGGACCCTGGACTAGGGAGCAGCTGTGACTATTCAAAACACCTCCCTCTCCCCTTCTTCTAAATTTCACCCCAATTGCACCCCACCTGTCCCTTTCCAGAACATAGGGGGAAGACTTTGCCCGTTCTACGCAGCCTAGAAACAGATCATCCAAGACAAATGGATGTTCCTAACTATCAGGAAAGTATATTCCATACACCTCTAGAGAAATACCTAGTTTCTAAATTGGAAAAGTACCCTGTACCAAATTGGATTCAAAACCTTTTGCAGCAGGGATCAAGTCAATCAGCATTACTCCAGGAAGCAGAAACAGAATTCTACTCATGTCTATTCCTTGTAACCAGGAAAGCAGGGGTTTGCAGGGCTGTCTCTCCTGAGCATGGAGGCATAGATAGAACTAAATAACCAGCTAGAATTCCAACAACTCTCCATTACCCATAAGATTCTGTACCAGCCTAGAAATACTCCTAGTTTCGCTAGCCTCATCTCCCCCTACACAAACCTTACTACCCTTCGCTCAGCAAATAAACTACTGGTTACCATCCAGAAATCCCACAACAAGGCAGGTGATCCTCTTTTCTCTAATTCAGTGGGGAAGATTTGGAACAAGCTTCCCATTAAATTTACATCTCTCTCATCATTACCACTCTTTAAAAAGCAGCTAAAAATTCAACTAAAAACACAATGGCTTTGTCCTTGTACTAACCCTGACTACCCCCCTCCCCCCCAGTATAACATTATTCTATAACTCTCCTCCAATAACCCACTTTGCAGAATTAGTAAATTCATCCCTCGCTTCCCTCTTAGTATCTTATTCCCAAGGAACTATCACTGAGTATGCTCTTTACAACATTCTTTCTTCAGTGAGCTCATGTTTTCCACCTTGTATACAGAACAACTATTTTTTTCACTATGGCTGTAATTACTTCTTCATGTACATATATTTAATAATTTTCTTATTTCTCAGTGTTATATTTTTTTATAACCTATATACATCATTGTAAAGGTACATTCCTACCTAATATACTTATGGTGAATATCAATCACTTTCCCATGGTTATAGTACTGTATTTTGCCTTGTTAAGCTTAGTAGTCACAGTTTGTATAATTTTAGTTCTGTATAATTCAAGTTGTTGAAGAAAATCTTCATGTATATGTATTTTAGATATTTTTTTGGACTTTTTTTCTGTCTTGATTTATTTAGTTTAAAGTGGAGCTTATCTCCCCGGGCCTCTACTGAAAATGGACATGAATCCAGTTAGACTAGCCTGGTCAACAAATGTAAAATAAAAAAAAAAAATTTAGACGTCTCTAAACTGAGCAAATTTTTTGTTGTTCCCAAATTCAGGGTGCTTACTTTGCATAAACTGCTGTCTCTCCTGAGCATGGAGGCATAGATAGTAAATCAACCCTTAAAAGATGCCTCCCTTCACATACCATTTGTAAAGAAACATGGGAGTTTTCTGTGATAAGGAGCAAGGAAATCCCACTTTTAATTTTCTGCCTTACCATATGGTTTATCTACAACATCCAGAAATGTCACCAAATGTTTGGCACTCATCATTGCCTTTTGCAGGATAAAATGAGTCCACATCTGTTATTACTTGGAAGACTGCCTGATCCAATCTTTAACCCCAGAGGGCACAAAAGATCAATACAGGTTACCAAGGAATGTTCCCATACGGTGTCCCACTCTCAACATGCAAAACTTGCACCTGTGCCAGATCACTTAGGTGACTTTCTTGGGAGATGTGCTAGACTTTGATCAGTAGACAGCCTTTATACCTCAGTAAACATCTGCAGTTTAACTTCTTACTTTCAAAGTATTTACCGATGGGAAGTAATTTCAGCCAGAGAATTACTCATGATGTTGTGACTTATGTTATCTGCATCCTAATTGTCTCTCTAGCAAATCTGCCCATGAGAAAGCTTCAATGTTTCCTAAAAATCTGCTGAGCCCAGCATCTGCAGTCCTTCCCATTGCCTATTCTCCTCCTATCATGCTTAAAAACAGAGATTTTATGGTGGGAACAAAACACTTCAAACACCTAGGAGCTCCCTTTAAGTATCAGAAGGCCTGCTAAATCATGCCCACTGACAGTTCAGATCTGGCATGGAGTGCTTATCTAACAAACCTAAGAGTGCAAGGACCTTGGAAAAGGACATGGCAAGATAACACATCAGTGTAAAAGAGATGGAGGCCATCAGATTTTTCAAGAACATCCTAAAACCATGACCCTTAAAAATGTTGACAGATATCACCACAGTCATGTGGTACATAAACACAGTCATGTGGTACATAAACACAGTCATGTGGTACATAAACAAGTGGGTGGTGAGACCCAATACTACTTAATCTACAAGTTAACCATGGAGCTCTGGGAACTGGCACATCAGCTGCATGTAACCCCCCCCCATGGCCTCTTGCAACCCAGGCCAGACAACCTGAGCAGGTCCCTCCTAGACCTAAATAAGTCAATGTTGAAAAGGGAGAACTTTTTCAACTTAATTCACCAGTGGGGTGGCCAGAATTGGACCTATTTGTGCCCACTCAAAACAGATGGCTGAAAAAGTTCTGTGCCAGAACTCGGCAAGAAGTGTGAAGAAGATGGATGTCCTCTCATTCACCTGCACAGGACTCTTCCTGTACACCTTCCATTTACTACCCCTTATCCCCAGGGTAATACAGAAAGCCAGGGGGGGAGAGGGACAAAAGATGATCATGACTCCAGCTTATTGGTCCAGACAGCACTAGTTCTCCCAGCTGTTAGCTGTCAGCAGGGAAAAAGTGAAGTTTCTGCCTCCATGTGTTGGATTTTCTCTCTCATAACAAAGGGTCTGTCATCCACCCAAACTTCTGAACCTCAATGGATGAATGATTTGCCCTTAATCCCTTCCAGGTACCTGTTTTAGTAGACGTGGTCTCTATTCTAAGGGTAGCCAGCAAACCAAGTTCCAGGAAATTATAGTTTGCTAAGTGAAAAAGTTTTCTATCTGGTGCTTATCTAAGGGGATTCTCAATGATCTTGGCTGAAATGCTGGATTATTGTTGTTCTCTGTAAAAAGGTCTGTCTTACACCTCCATCAAAGTACATGCAACCACCATTTCTGCATGCCTGCCTACATCCCCATCTGTTTACTTCCACTCTCACAATGATTTCTCAAGGGACTTTTGCATCTCAGACCTCACAGAAAGCTTCACATACCCATCTGGGACCTAAACTTTCTCTTGTAAAAACTCATCTTACCAGCAGACTCTGCTGTTATAAAAGTGTAAAACTACACTCCTATTAGCCTTTATTTCAGCTAGGCATATTTCTGTATTTACAACCCCTCATGTTTACGTAATTCTTTCTTGATATCCCATAAAGACAGGGTCTGTCTCAGGAACAACACTTCCTTTATTCCTATTATGGTATTAGAGCTCTCTCTCAACCAGTCCATACATCTCTCAGCCTTTTTCCTAAATCCACAGAATAAAGGGGAAAGGATTCTCCATTCTTAGACATCCACCAACAATGAAGGTTCTATTTGCACAGGACGAAATTTCCAAATAAGTCAGGCTAACGCTTAGTTTCCTTTGCAGAGGGAAGAGAGGAGGGTCCTGTGAATAAGCAGACCATCTCAAATGGATTTTCAGTTGCATTGCATTCTGCTACTGTCATCATGGAAAATGAGTTTCCATGCCTATCAGAGCTTTCTCTGCCATGACTAACCCTGCCACTATAACTTCCTTTAAGGGTGTTTTAAACCTAGTCTGTACTTGAGGCAGCCATTAGATCCTCAGTACACGTTTACAAAACATTACATTCTTGGAGATACTTCCATAGCAAGAGCTGAAATGGAAATATAACCACTCCCTCAAATATAGCTTTGGGAGTCTTTCCAAGACTCAGTAGTGCAACAGGTACTATGAAGAACATAGTACAGTTGTGTTAGAATTTACCACAATTATAGATGTTCACATGGATCACTGTTACAGTACCTTTTTCCATCTGCCTAATCCTCTTTTTCTCTTCTCCTGATAATTCTGTCAGGTTGGAGTGGGCACCTTCTCCCTTCCCCTGTTTTAAAGTACACTCCCCTCTTGCTATACCTAGCCATCCCCCTAGTTTAGGGTGGGTCATGGAAGCCTACAGGATTATAAGATCCTTGGTCCATGTGCAAGAAAGACCTGAAGATGGCACTAGCCAACAACTCCTTTGTACCCAGATATCCTGATATCAGTCGGGGGGGGGGGTGTCCACTGACTAGGGGAGGGTAAAATTCTCTGGTATTTTGGATGACCATGGAATCTTTCAGGCAGGAATTTCCAGAACTCAGTACTGCAACAGTGATCTACTTGAGCATGTACAATCAAGACAGGTTCTGACACTGATGTAATTTCTAAAACTTGCTCCTTGAGGAAACTCTGGCTTAACTTGCGTCTCAGAAAATAATACATTTTTATCTATTTTCTATTTCTCTGAGACAGACTCAAAGACCTTTCATGATTCAAAAGTTTTAATACATAATTCAGACTGTATGACAAACAGCAGCAAGGTGATGGCTGAAAACACAAAAGAGCTTTAGTTAACAAGTACAGTTTGTGTTTACTATTTATTTTATTTGCAGTTTGTTAACCGGGAAAGTCCATTGGGCCAAAATGAGCCCGTTTTCAATGGAGGCCCGGGGAGAAAAGCTCCATATACAATTATTACAAAGCTAATATCAACAAAGTTAAGTACAATACAATTTTCAAAACTACTAAAAACACAGTAATATAGAAGACAGAATAATAACATTTGAGCAAGGTGTTGTAACAAAGCACTGAATGAAATTAAAACATAAGTATTTTGTAGTACCTAAGTATAATCTGGAGTGCAGGCACTTATGCACTCAGTTTCATAAGGTGTGAGGTAGGAAGAATTAGAGCAAGGGACTAGAACAGTGACAGGTGAATCGGCTGAGTTATGAGAAAGCAAAAAAGGTCTGGTTTTGTCTGCCACAAGGAATAAGCTTTGCATCAGCTAAGACTATCATATTAATATGCATGGCAATCTACATTAATTATGTAAAGCTTCATGTTTAACTGTCTTTTTTTAGTTTAGAAAACAGTAGCTTAGTTATGATAACTGGTACAGCATTACTAAGCAGTCAAGTTACCATGTAAACCTTCAGTTAGTTTTTTTTAATAAAGAATTACCTAGCCTTCAGTAAAGTCAGAACATACCTTTGTTTCTTCTAGAGAAAGGTTTTCACTATTGTTTAACAGCACTTTAAGTGAGTACGGTTACATCTTTCATGCAACCATCTAAGTTGAATGGCAACAGGTAACTCTGAAGGTTTCAGAGACTATATGTCTTCCTTTAAGATAGGTGTAGTTATAGGTTCGTCAGCTTCATCTTTCACTGGTGTGTCTGTTTACTCATCAAATGTAGGAACATCTGTGCTACTCAGTGGACCTTCTGTGTTTTCATGTTCACAGACTGGTGCAGTCTGTGTCACTTTAGCTCTTGGTTGGTCATCATGCCTTTTTATAAACCCAAATCTGTACATGTCACCAATGTATAAGACAGGGATCCTAAAATATCTGAAGTGGTTCCTTGGACCCATTTAGGTTTATAACTCCAGTTCCCCATTTAATCTCCAGGCACATAACTTCTCATTTAGTACTGTTATCAAAATATGTTTCTGAGCCTGGTCACAGTTTTCTTTGAAGTTTTGAGAAACAAGCATTTCTGCTACAGACTCACCTGTGGACACCTGAGGTATGATGACACATTTAAACAAAAACTGTGACATGTTTATTTCTGCAGTCTCACCTTTCATTTTTTTCTGTCTCTCTTTTTAAAATCTGTACTGCATTATCTACCAGGCCATTAGCTGAAACTGATGTAACATAAAGTTTGTAAATTCCACTCTGATAAAACAAGCTCCATTGTTAGACATTACCATTTATGGCATAACATACATGCTAAAACTTTGTAATTTATTCATACACATCCAAATGAGCATCTACCAAATCTAAAACCTTTTCTGCATGTTCTAATCTAGAATGGTCCAAATACAATGTGGGCTATGGGGTTATAGACAATTCCCATCAATATAAGGGCACCTTTTGTGATGGTTTACTGTCTATATGACATTTTTCACTCATCTTTACATCCTTCTCCTCTTCTTGATCCATACCAGACTAGCATACTAATGAACTGGCTAAACCTATATTTCACGATATTTCAGACTGCAAAGAGCACCCTTCTTGATACTTAAAGTTAGCTTGCTGGAATAGAATGGTAGAACTGTCTCATTTATTACTGGACTAAGCTTTCAATACATAATCATGAATTTGCAACATAATTACGTTTTTAGAAGTCCAGTATTTAATTTGTCTGCTGTGGACTGGTGTATTGCCCAGCATTTGATCAGATCTGCCAAGTCCGTAGACATTTCTGGAACAGATAACCTGCTCAGTGCATCAGCAACAGCTTGTTAATTGCCTGGTTTATTGACCACATTATACTCATATACTCTCAGTAGCAGTACCCAGTGCTGTATACATTATAACACATTTGTGGAAGAGGTTTTCTTTCATTATAAAGGTAATCAATGGTTTATGATACACACACACACACACACACACACACACACACACACACACACACACACACACACACATATCTATCTATCTATATATATATATATATATATATATATATATATATATATATACACATATATATATATATATATATATATGTGTGTGTGTGTGTGTGTGTGTGTGTGCATGTGTGCGTGTGTGCATGTGTCAAGCAAAACATGATCATGCAGGTATTCATGACGTTATTGGATTTTACAACTTATGGCTAATCCTTCTTTGTCCAGTTGTGAACACTTTTCTCAGCAGACATCAGCATATGAAAGGAAAAACAAGAGCTCTGTCAATGTCACTTTGTTTTTGTACATTTTGTATAAGTGTAGAGTACCTGCACCATTTTGTACATTTTGTGTAAATGCAGAGTGCCTGCACCATTTTGTGTAAATGCAGAGTACCTGTACCATTTTGTACTTTTTGCGTAAATGCAGATTATCTGCACCATTTTGTACATTTTGTGTAAATGCAGAGTACCTGCACCATTTTGTACATTTTGTGTAAGTGCAGAGTACCTGCACCATAAGCTGAAGTATCACATGTGAGTATCAGCTCTGTCTCTGATGACTAAAAGATCAACACGTCAGCAGACAGTAACAGATTTGACTTTTAAAATGCTATTCCCTGTACTTTTCATCATGTGTATAGTAAATCCTGGCATAACAGACTATACAAAGGATTTACTAAGATTACCAGTATGGTTAGATTTTTTTTTTTATAAGTAAACTCAAACATGCTTTCAACTCAATGAGATTATAGAAGATAGAGCTTCCATAATGAAGATCACATTAATCTATACAGAATGAAAATCACATACAAGATACTTTTGTTTCAAAAAACATATTTATTTCTATTAAGATTTAAGTCTGCATCCTTCAGTCTTTCCAACACTTACCTGAAGTTTTTCAGATGTTTCTTTGGTCTCAAAATCTAGACCATCATCCTGGAAAACTGCAACATGTGGCATACCTTGTAGCAAACTTTATAGGTTTCTGAAATATAACAGATGCAGATGAAACTGTGGAAGATAAACTGTTGTAGGCAAACTTTCCTTTGGCATATTTATAGTCAAGTACTTTGTAGAGGAAGGGTGTCCAACAAGTGGCCCTAGGGCCACAATCTGTCCCACTGAGGCATTTTAACTTGCTCTCGGTATATCCTAAAACAAACTGATTTAAATGGACAGATATACATGTTGGACATGATAATGTGGTCCCCCAAACCTTGCGAAGTATGGTGAGTGGCACCTGAACTGTATGGTAAGTGGCCCGTATGCCAGAAACTTTGGACACTATTATCTTAGAGTAACACTTCTATTTGTTGTGTTACATTCTGGCAACACTTAAGGTGTCATGAATCTCTAAGCAATGTTTTACATTGTAGATACTTTGTACATCAGCTGTTGCTTTGTCACACCAGCAGTTGCTACCATCTCTAAGGTCAGGTAGTAGAGAGTAAAGGGAAACACTGTTTTTTTTAGTTTTCTCTTGTTTCTGAGTCTGTGCAAATTTGCTGGTAGTATATTTAGATAGCAGAGTAGTTGGATCAATGAAGCATGTCAGTAATACACAAAACACTGACAGAATATAAATGTGCATTAGCAATAATCCCATAAGCTACCGACATCGACAATATATTGCTGATCCCATCATAAAATGTAGTAGTATATACATATACATATACACACACTCACACACGCACAAACACACACACGCGTGTGTGTGTGTGTGTGTGTGTCTATATATATATATATATATATATATATATATATATATATATATATATGCGGAATCCGTAGTAATCTAATAAAAATTAAATAAAAAATTTTAACTACAGTAAAGTGGCATCTACAGCCACATCTTCAGTGCTAACTGCAGCTAACAATGGGTGCAGGACATGTGTGGGGAACACAAGTAACAGACACATCCATGGAAATAGAGTAATAGTAAAGCAGATGTGGGGTGAGAGTAAAGAAGAGGAGTATGCAAGAGTGAAGATTGAATAGGAAGGTCAGACGGAAAGTCAGAAGGTCATAGGCAAATGTTTTTTGGTAGGAATAGATTCCTACCTTTTTATCTTGAAGAATGGAAGGTATGTAAAAGACACGGAAAGAAGAGGTGGGGAAGGGGAAGGTACAAACATGTTAACATGTAGCACACTACAGGATGGACAAAGGTCAGTAATATAAATAAAGGATAGGTGAGGTGCACAGACAGCGCACATACAGACTGCACAACATGGGTTAAGGAAAGATGATGAACAGGGTAGGAATGCATACCAACCACGGTGCGCAGTAATACAATATGTACAACTGCACAACGTGGTGCTGAGATGTTGCAAAATGTGTGACAGTCATACAAAAAGGAGTATGAGTGATGATAGTCATAGGACACAGAACACTTACCGGGGATTGCTGGCATTGCAGTACAACACAATGGACAGCAAACATCTTCATTCACTAAGCTGTTGGCAGTTCAAGTGTAACCCAAGTAACAGCAAGGCTTAGCACATCCAGCAAAGGTTGGAGCAGAAAAGATGAGGTCAGATTAGAAGCTCCAACCTTGCATACAAGAGGGAAACAGCTATGCACTGAGCCAAACAGCAACACTGAAGTAAAGAAGTTTTGTGACTGTGTAATACACCCATAACTATACACATCACATATTAGGAGAGGAGAAATGGGATCCTGATGTCAAAGGAGACATTACATTACAGAGGCAACACAGTGTTCAGGTATGCAATGTAGATGTTTGTCATGCCATAATATCACACAGGCTGAATGTACAGAAAGTAACTGGATGGCCAGCACTACCCTGTCTCATAAATGGCATTATTTTAAACCCACCCAGGGGAGGGCTTCACCCCCTGTACCCCCCAACTATATATATATATATATATATATATATATATATATATATATATATATATATATATATATCAACTCTGATATTACACTACAGTGGGTAAAAGTGAGATGAGGAAGTGTTGGCCAAATAGTTGCTTTCCCCATCTCACAGGTTCGATGAAGTGCATGTTCAATGAATGGACATTTGATGACGTGCTTTTGATGTTTTGCCGTTTGATGTTTAGTTGATTAACCATAGACTCAAATATCACATACCCATATATACTGTCATGCAAGCATAAAACAACTGGTGGTACACTCACAAAAAGTGATAACAAAAGTACATGTAAATGTGTATGACTGGTCAAAGGGCAGTCGTGTATACACAGATATAACTCACCTCTTGTGGGAGGAAGAAACATTTATTTTTTTCAATTACAAGAGTTGATTTGTGTGTTGTCACTGTTGGGGGCACACAGATGTACAGCTATACAAAGCAATGTTGGCATATTATGCAGAAGGAAAAACGCTTAGGTATGTAAACATGTGTAACAGGTGGCAAAGTTATGTTGCTGCCATAAAATGATAAAATCAAAATGCTGAACATCAATCCTTGCCATTGATGTCATATAGCAAGGAGACAGGCTACTCAGGGGTGAATGACTGAAGTATAAATAACGAGAGTAGAAGACATCTGAGTAATGCAAGGGACACAATGTACCAAGAAACCTCACACAGAAGGGCAGAGTGTGGAGTCTGTGACACACCAACATTATGAATGTAGCAAATACCCTGATATGACATGTATGTTAAAAAAAATAAAAAAATACCAACACTGTAGAAATAATGTGTGTAAAGTATACACATAACCCTTGTGCAGATATTCACAGCACAATGGCACTACAGTGGTATGGGGACATGTGTATAATGTCTTAAAACTTAGCAGGTGTAATGCACCACACATGATATGTCATCACCTTTCCATTAGTCACATGAGTACTGTCAAAAAGTGTGTGACACTAGCAGACTGCAAACTGTCACACACAAGGTCATACTAGATAAGAAATAATCTCATGGGCCACTGTATACAGATGAGACAGGCCACATACAGAGTGTAGAAATAGTTTACCTGTATGTATGTAATATTTCCAGCATCCATGACAGCATATGAAGCTCACATGACGTGATAGTGATAATGGAAGCAACATATCTGAACACTCGTTATAATACAGCTAAATGATATAGCTCTGTGTGATCTGCATTGTTAAGTGTGCATCATGAGGTACGTATTACAGGCATGATTGCAGTATGGGATGTGTCACAAAAGTGTACTTAGTAATGAAAGATTATCAACTTGGGATACACCGTGGTGGCAGCATGACATGAGTGAAATGCATAGACAATACTTATGGTCCAGAAGGCCCTCCTTGATTGGGTTGATCTCTTTGGCATTCACTTGGAAGAAGATGTGGTTGGCTCATGCCATGTCCTTAAAGAACGTCCCCATCAGATCCTGTGTCTGAGTCCTGAATATGTCTGTGACCATGTGATCCCACCACTGCCACCAATTAATATGTGATGCCCCTGCACTGGCCAGTAATGAAGGAGCCTCAATCTTCACCAGCAGCACCACTGAGAAACATACACATTGGGAGGATGACAAGTACACATGCAGTAAAGTACAATTTCCCTTAAGAGCACACAGAGATCACAGTCAGTCTGGGGCTGGTTTCTCCCTCTTTCTCCAGATCCCCTAGAAGACTCCACACTGGCACAGCTATAGGATTAAGATCTCAGCTGAGTGACCAAGCTAAGTCCTCCAGCACCCTGTCTGTCCAACCAGTGCTTCATGTCGCTGCCCAAGTAGCTGACACACACACACACACACACACACACACACACACACACACACACACACACACACACACACACACGCACACACACTTTGAGATTTGATTGATATACAAACACACACACCTGGGAAAAGCTGGCACAGGTTTGCAAGCTATGCCCCCTTCTGCCCAGGCTATAAGGTGGTACAAGCTGCCACCAGCCACCCTTACTTATCAGGTACTATAAGGCCCTTACCAAAGGGTGTCCAATCCTACTGTGTAATGTTACTACTATCCAGATTATAAGTGTGGCCAAGACTTTCAAGGCCATTTAAGAGTGGCCTGTACAGTGTCACCAAATACATATGCAAGTACTCTTAAGAGCTTAAATATCTCTAAACAAACCAGTCACAATTAAAAGGTTTAAATATATTTAATAATAAATAATAATAGAACAAGACAATACTCAATAACTCAATAGAGTGGCTACAGAGTTCAGAATAACAGGAAATATTTTAAAACAATATTGCAGAACAGTCCCAAATAAATACAGAAAACATCTAAACTAATCTTACCATATTCCTGTCTATCTCTAAGAGAGATTACTGTACTCTGATTACTTACTATTAGCAAGGCAAGTGCTGATGAGAGGATGTTTCCAGGTCCAAAGACAAATATCAAAATGCACAGTCTCTGAGACAGTTCCCAAATTAATATTAAAACATTACTGCTGGGTCAACTGGATGACATCACTCTTTGTGACCTGCCTTCAGTTCCCAGGCTAACAGAAACCAATATCTCTGTGTCAAAACTACTTATCTCTCAGATGTGCAGATGCTATGAAGTCACAGAGCAATAAAAATCACTTTACATTTAAAACCTAGTAAGTATTTCTGTTTCAAGACAATAGGAAAAACTTCTAGCGCTAGACATTTTGTCTCCTTACAGCATTAACTAACCTCTTATAGCAAATCGTAAAACACTTTACTTTTCAACTTATTTTCTTGAAGCTTTGGAAGTTAACTCTGTATGTTCCAGCTTCTACCATTAAAACATACATTTGTACAGGCCTATATCTTACATCAATTTCTGTTCTTTCCTAGTAGAGTACACTGTGGTTACATTCTTGAAGCACAGTACATAATATAGAGTTCTCTTACATTTGTAAGACAAGCATATGAATTATATCACTACTCCCAAATGACATGATTATTTACAAAATTCCAGACAGCTGGGCTGGCAGTGTCACATCTCTATACAAATCATATTATTATTTTCAAGTGACATACAATTATTTACAAAATTCCAGATAGCTGGACTGGCAGTATTTTCCTGGTGTCACAGACCACATGGTGTATCTGGTCCCTCAGGTAATCTGACTAGTACAATGGAGATTGTCATCATTGTTAGTCTGCAGGAACAATAGCCCCTGCTGATTCCAGTCCCACAACATTGTCATTATCCTGCTGTCCTTCCTGATCCTTGGACTCAGAATCTGCCAGAAGAGGTTGAATTCATCCTCATCATCTGTGGTGGATGGGTGGACTGGTACAAGTCCCAGACTCTGTAAAATGACAGTAAGTATAACTCATCAATATAGTAACAAAAAAGCAAAAATGATAAAAGATAACAGCGATACATATAACAATAGAACAGATCCAGAAACTGTGCACAGTATGGATTCGTGTGATGTGTCACTATTGTGAACATTAATCCAACTGTATTGTTATTGTCACAACATGTAGTTCATCCAATCCTAACACAGTACACACTAGTCTGTGCTAGATTGTTAAGGATAATACATGCAATACATCCATGTCATATGTGATGCTGTTATAGACTTGAATAAATGGGTCAGATGACATCATTATCTCAGTGGGAAGAAACACACATCATGTACTTTTATGTGACACTGTAGTGTCTGTTGATATTGAAGGTGTCTAAGAAGAAGTGTAACAGAACAGAGCTAGGAGACATCAGTGAACATGTCAGAACAGTACATAAAATGGCCTGTAAAGGATTTCAGTGAGCACGTATGCATACCGGATAAAGCAGCACTTACAGCTATGGAGACATTTTCACTGATGGTCTCTGTAAAGAAAAGGTTGCAGGCAAGAGATGAAGATGCTTTCTTTGGGGGAAAACTGAGTACATATGAACTCAGACAACACGTCTTGAAGCTAGCTGAAAGGAGACTTCATTGTATTCATGGAGACAGCAGTCAAGAGCTTGGAACAGTGGTTTGATTTTTGTGAAAACTACTTGTTTAAGCTGTTAAAACTGAGCCTGTTGTACTCACTGACATATAAAGAGACACTGTCCTCAGTCTGCAGCACACTGAAGACAATCTTTTTCCAGCAGTATTTGACAATCAAGACCCTTCTTGAAGAATTGTGCACCATAGACTTTTCACCAGAAGAAAAGTGGCAGAAGGTTTTTAGAGAAGGGCCTGAGCTGATGACAATATATCTGATAACTGCTAGTGTATTTTCAATACCAATATCAAAAGTGTTTGTGAATAGTGTTTTTCAGTTAAAAATAGATGGATAGATGTGAGAAACTATTGCAGGATGGATTTGTTAAAAGCTGAGCTTATGCAGACTATAAATTATCAGATGAAACACAATAACTTTTATTGAAGCATTGTATCAAACAGGGCTCTTCTTTATGCAATCAAATCAATTGCAAAGTATACTTTTAAATTAAAGAAATAAGTGATTTGGAATGTACTTTCTTTCTAATTACTTAAGACTACACATTAATGCATACTGTGTTGTGTAATGTTCAGAATGTAAAATGTTCATTAACAATATTTTTTAGTTTAATAATATGCAAAATGTAGAATGTTTTTCTTTTTTTTAATTTTGTGAATATTTCCTTATGTGTTTTTTACTTTGCAATAAACATACTTGTATTTGTATTTCTAGTGTGCTTTTTCAGTAAAGGTTACTTTTTATTGTTACAGTTATGACGGTTATGTAATGTTTGCATAAGTGATTCTCAAGTAAAGCTTGCTTTTTACTGTTTTTGCTGCATAACTTACATAGTTTGTGACAGGGATTTTAGTATGCTGTTAAGATATATAATGCCACACTTTTATACCCATATAACTGCACCATTTCCTTCATCAATCTGTCACATGCCTGGCCATGTTTTATAGCCGTGACCACACCCTCAGTGGTGGCACATATTGACCACACCCTATGTTTTACTTTGGACCAGTGAAAAGGTGGCAACCATATCTATGAATAAGCACACATAGGCTCAAATATATCTATATTAAAATAAGTATGTGTATAGGTGTATTATGTGTATAATATGCACATTCCATACATTTTATATATGTATGTTTGTATACACACACACACACACACACACACACACACACACACACACACACACACACACACACACACACACACGCACTTGCAGTGTATTCACTATTATATATTTGTGTATCCATGAAAAATACATTGAAACATATAAAGTCAGTAAAAACTAGTTGCAAAGTGTGGGGAGCTATGCCCCCCACACACCCCTAACTTTATATTCTTACTCCAGGGTCACACTGCAGTGGGGCAGGGGCTATATTCCTTTTTCGACCAAATGGAATTCGACCAAATGAGCTTCCAGTGAAGTGGGCTGCCTGAAATAATTTTCGACCAAATGTAATTCGACCAAAAGACACACACACACACACACACACACACACACACACACACATATATATATATATATATATATATATATATATATATATATATATGTTTCATCTATCCATTTTTTCTTACCTCTTACACTAATAAGGGTAGCAGTGACAGCAAGACAATGAGGACATACCAAACTTCCCTATCCAAGGCATCTCCTTCCAACATCTCCAGTGGAATGCCAAGGTGTTCCCAGGACAGCTGAGACATATAATTTCTCCATAATGCCTTGGGTCGGTCCCAGGGCTCCTCCCAATGAGCCATGCCTAAAGCACCTCATGTGGACAGGCACCTAGGGGCATCCTCAGCAGTAATCAAAACCACCTAAAATGACACCTTTCATTCTTGAAGAGCTATGGCACCACTCTAAGATCCTCCCAAATCGCTGAGCTCCTCACTCTGTCATAGAGAGTAAGCTCTGCAATCCTATGAAAGAATGTTGCTTCTACAACTTTGTATTTATAATCTTATATTTTCAGTCACTATCCTGAGTTCCAGAACATGTGAGGATGGGTACATAGACTGACTGGTAAACTGAAATATTTGTATTAGGCCTCAGCTTGCGCTTCAGCACCACAGTCCCTGCAATACTGCAATGGTGGCACTAATTCACTGATCAATCTCTTGACCAACTTTAACTTCACTTGTGAACAAGGCCTTGAGATGCTTAAACTCCTTCACATGAGGGACCCCCCCCCCTACACGCACGCACTATAGACAGCAATCCATTGCTTCCAGGAGATAACCATGACAACAGGTTTAGAAGTGCTTATTGCTTTGGTATGAGATGTAGACTTTTTCAGATCATGTTAAAAATCACAGTCACTTTAGGCCTAGAGAACAACATCAACTGCAAATAACAAGGATGAGATATTTATGCCACCAGAATGAATAATGACCATACCTTGGCTGCACCTTGAGATGCTGTCTATGGAAATCACAAACAGGAATGGAGGCAAGATACCCCTTGGCAGGGTCCTACACTCATATTGAACATATCTGACATAGTTTGAGAATGTGGTTACAACTTTTGCTCCAGAGATGAAATTAATGGCATACAGACATTGACCCAGAGCCCATATCATAGCACTTCTTATTGAATTTGTCTGACTTAGCTGTATAAAGAAATTGTGACCAAAGGTGTGTGCATCCTTGTCAAAAGGTAAATATACAGAGGAAAAAAGCACCAGCAAGCCGTAACCACCTTAAAACATTTAATGTGTTCCACAGCAAGCAAAGCACAACACAGCACACAATGATCACGCTGAAACTATATATTATATTATATATTACATTATATAAACACACTTTGAGCTGTGAATGTGCTTCTTACACTTTTTTTGTATTAGATGAAGTGGTAATGGATGGTAGGGGTGATTCTTGGGAGACCATGTTGGAATATAGAGAGGTTTACTGGCAACTGGTATTAGAAGCCAGTAGGTGGCCGAGTTTGAACAACATGGTCTCCCTAGCCCCAGTTTTAAAATTAAGAGCAACGAAGTTATGAATTTCACACACATGTGGTTTGAAATATTGTTCAACAAGATTGATTTTACTTGATTTTTTTACATTCATTTATTCATTTTTAACATGCATTCATTTTTTTATATCCATCTGCTTATTTACTACAGGTTTTGAAAGTGTGTTTTTAGATATTTTAAAGTGTTTTAAACAGGGGAAAGTTGTATTTATTATGCTTGTTTTTAAGGTATGTTTAGGAAAGGGTTAAAATCAAATTCAATGTCACATGATTTTAAGTTTTGGCAGTGTGCAAAGGTATAAATGGGGAGGGGTTTGGATTGTCAGCATTTTTCTGATGAAGTTGGAGACGAAAACGAACTGGTAGTAGTTTCAGCGTTATCATTGTGTGCTGTGTTGTGCTTTGCTTGCTGTGGAACACATTAAATGTTTTAAGGTGGTTATGGCTTGCTGGTGCTTTTTTCCTGTTTATTGGTTTTGTTTTGGGCACCTCAGCCTCCTGGACTTGGTTAAATATACTGAGGAGTAGATTGCAGAGTTATCTTATATTCTTAGTCCAAATAAGGTTAAGAAACTTGCAGAAATGTGTTCTGAAGAATACTCCAAGATAGCAGTGTCACAGCTGAATAAGGAGTATAAAGCTAGGGGAATTTTGCAGGCTGTTATATCTAAGGAGCACATGATAGCAACCTTGCATGAAATTGGAATGCAGCTCACTACAGTGGAAGACAACCTGTCAGATGATGTGGGTGTGCAACATGCAGAAAAAAGATGCTCCACCACATCCCCAGATTACCTCAAAATTTAGTTGGCACTAAAGAGAATGGACCTAGAGATAAAATGTCTTGATATTGGGGCAGCTGAGATAATGAATAACTTGGTGGCTAAAGAAAGATAGATGCAGTGTCAGTACAAAAAGGAGATGCTCATCCTTTACCAAAGGTATGTGAGTATGGAGGATGGGGAAAGCTTAGCTCTAGATGCAGAGGTCAGCTCCAAATTGCTTCCACAACATAAAAAGGGGATGACTTTCATACTGTCATTCAGGCATTTGAAAGGGTATGTAATCAACAATAAACTGAACAGTAGCAAGTAAATCAATGTATTTGTCTCAAAGTTAAATGACGTTGATTGTTTAAACTGTGATAAAATTAAGCAATTAATATTTGAATGTTTTAAACTGTTTCCTGATGCATATAGACAGAAATTCAGAGTAAATAAGAAGAAAGACAGATTACATTGTTAGTAGTTGTGTTGCTGAAGTAAGCCCTTACTTTCATAGGTGAGTAAGTTGTCAAGTCATTGCATTTGAAAAACTTGCAAATATTTTGGTGAGGGAGCAAGCACACAAGACTCTGCCTGAGGATGAAAGAATCTAGTTGGCAGACCACTTCTGAAGATATAAGGAGGAAGGGGGACCTCTAGCTATCTAGCAGGTCACATATCTACCAGAAGGGATCACCCAGCACCACACATGGGTATAGGCATCCCACAGAAGTAGCCTAAGCCAACATCAAGTTCCACTGGCAAAAGGGAAAATTAACGGTTAAAGTATATACCTAGTTGTTAGGGTCAAATATTTTCAGTGTAACTACAGAGGAATGTCCACTGAGACAAGGTATGGAAAAAAGTCCCAGGAGGCAGCAACCAGGGATATTACCATGACAGTGGTGGATTATTCTGGAGAAAACCACTAGACCAACTCAGTATCTTGTGCACATAGGTTCATAGGTTGGTACTAGGCTATCGGCCCTAAGGCCTATACAAGCCTAGCCATAACAATTCCCTGGATATTTCTTCCCACAATATTTACTTCCCTGGACCCCTGTCTAGCAGGGCAGCTGACGTGATCCCCGGGGAAAATTTCCTATCTCCCATCCAATCGTCAATGTTCCTTTTGAAGAAGGCCAAGGAAGCACTCTGCTTGACATGTATGGGCAGTCTATTCCAGAGTATGGGGAGTCTCTGGGTCAGGAGCCTATCCCTCTAGCATGTTTTGTTTATTTTTATGACAAGGTTTAGATCCCCGGAATGTGTGGCTCTGAGGGATTGGGAGTTCTTTAAGTGGAGCATGTCCAACAGCTCAGGGTTTGACATGGCCTTGTATGTTAAGCAGAGATAGTCTCTGAGTAGACAATATGCCACAGAGTATAGCTGGAGTTGTTTTAGTCGGTCAGCATAAGGTATCTGCTTTAGGCCTGTGATTCTTTTAGTGAGGTATTTCTGCGGCCTTTCCAGCTATTGCAGATGTCTTGTGAGGTACATACCAAATGGGGCATTGCACTCTATAATGGGTCTAATGAGGGATGAGTACAGTGGAACAATGACTGCCTTTTTTCTGGATGAAAAGCCCTTAGTGATGAAGTGTGCCACATAGAAGGATTTCCTGACTGTTGTGGCTATGTGGTTATCAAAGGTGATACCACTGTCCACCTGTGTCCCTACGTCTCTCATCACACTTTCGGTGTTTAGTGTACTGCCACCTATGCAGTAATTCATGGGTACATGTTTTTTCTTGGCATTAAGCTTGATCCAATGGCTCTGGTACCAAGCATCTGTTTCTGTAAGGCCCTTTTGTAGAATATCCACATCATTTGGGGATTCAGTAATGGCTCCCAGTTTGCAGTCATCTGTGAACTTTGTTAGCCAGAGTCCCTTAGTGTTGGCCTGTACTTCAGAGAAGTAGATGCCAAACAAGAGCGGTCCCTGGTCTGAACCCTGAGGTACTCCACTTGTCACTTGTCTGGAGTTGGATTTGGAGTCGGCTACTTTTATAGTCTGGGTTCTGTCAGTAATCAAGATGGCAACCCATCGAGTGACATAGGGATTTATGTCCATCTTAGTAAGTTTATCTATGATTCCAGAGTGGGGGGTGGTGCTAAAGGGCTTGGTGGGGTCCATATAGGCTGTGTGGACCACCTTACCCTAGTCCACAGCTCTGGAGACTGATTTGAAGAAGTCAATCAGGTTCAGGAAACAAGACTGGCCCTTCACAAACCCAAACTGGGTGGGTATTGAGAATTGCCCCTTAGGGGGTGAGAGGGGGTGAAGTTGGCACTAAATCGATCTGCCAGGATATTGGCGATATCCTTGGGATCAGTATATTTAATGCCATTCTGTTGTAGCTCAGAGCAAATCTAAGCATTGCCATTTAGATTCTTGACATAACTATAGAATCCCTTGTGGTTGTCTTTGGAATGTTTGACAATTTTATTTTCGTAACTAGCTTTGGAGGATTTCATGAGGGGTCTCAGCTTCTTACTGAGGCTGGTAAGGGAGTTTTTTGCATCCTGGGATTTTCCACTTTTCTGTAACAGTTTCTTCCTTCTGTTGTATAATTTGTTTATGGCAGGGGCCTACCAGACTGGCTTCCTTTTTTTGGAGGAGAGCGTCTTGGTTCTATTTGGGATGGCACAATTCATGTATGAGTGGATGTGCTCATACATTGCCTTAGTGTAGGATTCAGCATTCGAACTTTCAGCTCCCGTCTGCATGGGCGTCATGAAGTTTGTCACTTCTGACTTGAGTAGCATGAAGTTGGCTTTGGAGAAGTTTTTTATGAAGGTTTCCTTACTGGGGGTGGGGTGGGGGTGGGATGTGGATGTCAAGGGTGATTAGCTTATGGTCAGACCTGACCAATGAGAGGGTGACCACTGGTGTGGAGCATCTATCTCCCATGTTGGTAATGACCAGGTCTAGGATACTGGAGTCCCTGATGGGACAATGGATTAGCTGATCCAAGGCGTTGGAATTTATGAATTCTAAGAACCATTGGGAAAAGGTGTTGGTACCCGAGTAATTTTCCCAGTGCTTACACACAGCCAGGGCTGGAGGCAAACAAGTAGGGAAAATAGCAGAGGTGATCCCAGAAAGTCCACACATCTCCAGCTGAGGCTGAAGATATTGTTATTTTAGGAAGTTGGTAGCAAACACTCTGAATCAGAGACAAAGCTGTTGAAAGAAACGGGTCATCCCTTGGAAGAAGTTACTTTAAAGATATAATTAGGTGGCAGTAGCAAGCCTGAATTTGGGGCACCACTGTCCGAAGTTACCAGACTTCCTTTGAAGGTGAGGTGGGGCCGGTCACAAAGAAAGAGCTGAGACAGGCTTATCCCTCAGTATCTTCTTTACAGGACTCGAGGGAGGTAGTTAAGGAGGCTTCTGATCCTCAAAGACACGGTGAAGTCCAGATACTTAAAAGGTAAATGTACAAAGAATGGACTAGGGCAGGAGAGATAGAGGGAAAAGTGATATTCATCTGGTAATACCAAGAGTCTACCACTCGACACTTCTGGCCATAGCCCACAATCTTCCCCTTTTCAGGCCATATGGACATATAGTGTAAAAAATCAAAAGGTTATCCAGAATTTCTATTGGTCATGTATTACAAAAGATGTGGAGGTGATGTGCAGGACATGTATGCAGCACCGGAGTATTGGCTAGGCAGAAAATAAAGCTGCATTGGTGCTTTACCTGTTAATGACTAACCACATCAGAGATTAGCTATGGATATTGTGGGGATCTCTTAGTATTCCAAGCTCCACAGGTAAAAGGTATATCATGATGGTCTTGGATCATATTGCTACATACTCCAAGGTAGTTGCTCTGTTCACTATTGAGTCAGGTAATGTGGTAAATGCTGTCTTAGAAATTTTCAGCAAGGTAGGTTTCCCAAGAGAAATACTGACAGATAAAGTTGACAGCTTTATGTCAGACCTGCTGCCTTGTTTATAGCAGATTTGGGGGTAAAGCACTTAAAGACCACCTCTACCATCCACAGACCAATGGCCTGGTGGGGAGCTTGAACTCTACACTAAAGATATTGTTAAGAGCATTCACAGACCAGTTCAAGTAGATGCAGGACAGGAACATGTCCCATCATTTCTTTGCATACAGAGAGGTGCCCCAGGAATGCACATAATTTTATCCATTTGAGTTGCTGTATGTTCAAAAGTGGAGTCGGGGCTGGATTTAATTTATGATGAGTGGAAAAATGAATGTCATTTCTACAAAGGATCTGTTGTGGAATATGTCCTAAACATGAGGACAAGGCTTAGGGAGCTCATGAGCATAGCAGGAAAGCATCTAGCACAAGCACAGCATGGGTGGACATAAATTTACACCAGCCATGCTTCGTTTGAGAGGTGAGCACTATAAAGCACTTGTAAAGAGTAGCAAGAACTTTTATGTGTTTCTACTAAAATGCATACAGCTAGGACTCTTACAATCTCTGTGAGCACTTGCCTAGTACTGTTCTTATATTGCTATGTTCAAGTATCTGGGAGGGGTGGTTGAGGAGAAGAGAAGTTTGAATGAAGAGATAAAAGTTAGAAACAGAGGGGCTGCAGTCAACTGGCACAGAGTGTCAGGGATAGTGTGTGGCAGAAGAATGCCAAAGAAGCTAAAAAGTAAGGTGTGCAAAACAGTGGTGTGACAAGTACTACTGTACATACTGAAATCTGGGCAGTGAAGACATGGCAGCTGAGGGAGCCAAAGGTGATGGAGATGAAGTTTCTGAGATGGGCAGTAGGATTTACACTCAGGGCCAGACAAAGAAAGGAGAACATCAAGTAGATGTCCGGATAGCTTCAATTGCAGAGAAGGTAAAACAGAACAGATTACAGTGGTTTGGGCATGTGCAAGAAAGCAGAAGACAATACAGTGAATAAAATTTAGGGCAGACAGGAAGAAGGCTTTAGGAAGTGAGGGCATCCAGCAAAGAGATGGATGGATTGTCTGAGAGAAGACCTGTTATATTGAGGCATGACTGTTGAAGAAGGTAGGAGAGTGGCACTGAATTAAGTTTGATGATGATGATGAAGTTCTTATACTCCTTACAGCAGCAAAAAGTCTAGTATAACCAGCAAGCCAGGGCCAGGGAATATTCTGTTGGGCAGACAGTGATGGCACGTATTTCTGTTAGACAGAATAAACTGCAGGCAGCGTAGGAGTGTCATTTCACTATTGTGAGAAAGGTAAGTGATGGTAACGAACATGCTAGAGTTGTGAGTCTGGAGATCAAAGCTTAGAGTCTTCCATGTTAGCATGATGAAACTCTACCATGATAGAAAGACACTGATATTCAACATCTACACTGGTTTACAGAAGGAACTGGAGGACGATCTTGTGGTAGACCTGCTCAGTGAGGCTGAGTTTGACACCTCAGTGGATGAGGTAGCCCCTTCATAACAGATATTTCATGCCTAGGTTCAGGAGATCTGGACAGTACTACAGGAGTTTGGGGACTTGTTTACTGGTAAGCCATGGTGTTCCATCTGATGGAGAACCACATGGAGACAGGGCTCCAGTATCCAGCCCTTTATAGGGTGCCTGAATGGCTTAAGCAAACCCAGAGGGGAAAAAAACTGCAAGAGAGGTTGGATCAGGAACAATTCATAGTTCACCAGTACCTGCACCTCATCTGTAATGCTAGTGCCAAAAAAATGGTGGAGCCATATTTTGTGTGGACTATAGGAAAGTGAATAGTTACACAGAGTCAGATACTTACCCCATACCCAGGACAAATAACATCTTAGAACATATGGGCTGGTCTAAGTATCTAATTTCTATTGACCTAATCAAGAATTACTTGCATGCACCCTTGATACCTGTAATAGGGCAGATGTCATGTTTTATGATCACTTTGGAGTTGTTTGAGCTCAACAAAGTGCTCTCTGGAATGTATAGTGCCCAGTAACCATCCAGAGAATTGTAGATGGCATCCTGGCAAGAGATGAGGACTATTTCTTTGATTATCTGGATGATATTGCAATATATAGCAGCTGGTCCTTACCAGAACATTTTCAACATGTTCAGTAGGTGTTGGGATTGCTAAAAAGGGCAGGATTAGTTATTAAGGCCAACATGTGTCAAGTAGGAATGGCAGAGGTGTCTTATTGTGTCAGATTAGGTGGTTTTAAGATTCATCCAGATCCTGCCAAGGTGGAGGCCATTTAGTTATGGTTTACCACTTCAACTAAAAAACAGATATCGGAAGTTCTAAGGACAGCAGGGTACTATCAGATGTTAATCTCAAGCTATAGTGTGGGTAGCCAGCCCTTTTCCAGTCTTTACCAGAAAGAATAGACCAGATAAGGTTGTCTGGACATCTGCCTGTGAGTAGGGATTTTAAAAGGTTAAAGAGGCCTTGGATGAGCTTTCTGCATTAGACACTCCTGACTACAAACAAGAATTTATTGGGAAGGTAGATGTTTCAATGCATGGGGTATGAGTTGTACTTAGGTTTCCTTAGAGGGAGAAGAGCATCCTATAACATATTTCTGGGATTTTAGCCCATGGAGGAATCATATATAGTTGTAGAAAAGGGGTGTTTGAGCATAATTTGGGCTCTGCAAAAGCTTCAACTCTACCTTTATGGAGGAAATATCACAGTGGTTATGGACCATAACTCTTTAAGGTAGTTACTCAGGGCAAACAGGCAAAGTAGAAAATGTCTTAGATGAAGTTTACATTGCAGTCCTACAACATGACTATCCAATATAGGAGTGGTATTGCTAATGCCGACATAGATGGTCTATGACGAAACAATATGGTCATGTATCAGAACAGTGCACTATCATCTCAAACAGTGGTAAATTATACTGTGGACAATTTGAGTAGCTGCTCAGTGCTCATGACTTCAATGAGACCTGCATCAATAGTGAATGCAATACAATTTGACATGGCATTTGATATGATCTTTTTAAATAATTTTGCTAAACTTAGCACATAAGCTAACCGAAATGACTTAGCTTATGTGCTAAATGAAAATATCCCTGACTTTATAAGCTGTTTTTACACTACTTAAATCCCACCATGAGTATTTGTTGATACACTTGTAGTTGAATCAAATGTTTGTACATGTGTAGCATGAACCAGCAATACTGTTATGCTTGAAGTTGAGCGCAGTCTGCATTGGAGACTTTGGTGTTGACAGGAAATTGTAAGAAATAAATTTGGGCTGTGGGCAAGGTAAACTGTTCGTATTTTCACAGAACATCTAAAATTATACTTTGCATATGTGCTTCTCTCCTCATAGAACTATAGTTTTATTGGAACTCAATGAGGACTGCAATCTTTTTTTTTTTTTTTAAATAATATTTTTATTGATTAGATTTCAGTCAAATGTGTCTGTGCTCACAGCTGCAGACTAGTGGATCAGGGGTTCAGGGAAGTGAACAGGTAACATATCTCTCAACTGTACCTCACTATGATGAACAGGCTCTCATTTTGTGTTGTAAGAACTTCATCTTCCACATTGAAAGGGTCTGTCATACAGACATTGCTAAGAGTATTTTTAGCTACTGTCCATGCTGAATAATAATGAATCATATTACTTCATCAAACAATCTTTTTATAAATATAAACTGAAACATTTTACTGATGCTATGAACTTCCTAGTTGAAGTTTCTAGTGAGTCTAGTTAGTAAATGTTCCATGTTTTGCCTGTTTGTTCCACATTATGAAAAGCAGTGCTCCACATTTTGGACATGGAACATTGAGAGCTCTGGGTAAGAGACACAAAAAGCACATCCGTGCTTTTTTAACATGATGTGGGGAGTGAGCAAAAGACATACATATCAAGGCAAAACATGCAATTGTGGCAACTTTCCAAGTATATAAAATCAATGCTTATATTCTCTTCCTGATGGGGGGCATTTGCCAGGCTGACCTTCATCATTCTTTGGCTTAGTCCTTGATTGATGTGCTAAGATATTGAAAATGACTATTTTTATTACACCCAGATGCAGTGCACACACAGCAAAGCAGGGTGGCTTTAATTGGCGATTTCTGACTGGGGTGAGTAGGGGCTGTCTGTAGATGAAAGTATTTCCTCAGTTAACTGGTTTTGCAGGATAATGCAGTGTTTATTTGTGTGAAATAAATTGGAATAGTTATGGCTATTAATTCTTGTGAAACAAAGCTGAATTTGTGTAGCTCTCAGCTATTCCTGACTCTTTTGATAAGAAGCTGATAGTTCTTTTCTTTTCTTTTTTCTTTCTTTCTTTTTTTAATACAGTTAGATGACATGTACACAATAAAGTGACTAAAACTGCTGAGTGAAGGTAGGGGTTTTGATGGATGAAAGTAGCTTACTGCCTTGTTATTTGCTCAGTTAACCCCCTGGTTCTCTAGGACTAGTGTGCATTTGTGTGAAGCAACTTTGAATGATTTACGCTGGCCATTTTTAATCATAATCAGACACATGAGGTGTAAGTGTGTGCAGTGTGCACGTATGTGGGGGACACCAGGGCTCAAGATGCACTTAATCCACTACTAATGTCAAGCTTTGTTTTTGGAGGACTTAAGAAGAAAACTCAGCTGAAAATGTTAAGAGGGAGAAATGAGAGATTTTGAATGTAACAGTTGTATGAGTTGCATTTAAGTCTTGTAGCTAAAAAATGTGATTCAATCTGCAATTTTTATGCTTTTGCAGTGGTAGAGGGAAATGTACAAACTTAATCTTTTTCTATGAATGTGAAAAAATAAAATATGAAGTTTGTAACTGAAGGTTGTGACCTCCTGCTGCCGAAAGCACCACAGTTATACATATGATGTGTTAAGGGAAAGAAAGCATTTTTTACAATTTAAAATGCAGCTATACTGCAGTCCATCTTGATGTAAAATGGAGTCATGTATTCTTAAGTTGCATTCCATTCCTTCCATTTTCATTTGAAATTGTCATAGCAGGTCCTCTATCCATTGTTAGCTTAGTTAAGTAAAAATGGAACTTGTTTCTTTTCATGGTCACATTATATGATATAATGTCAGCACTAAATGTATTAGTATGAATGTTTATGTTTTAGTTATCTTTCATGGAAAGCACAAAATAAGCCTAACTGTAGTGATTCTTTTACAATTTGTAGCTTAACTGCATTTTTGGAGAAGATTTTTGGGACTGCCATATGAAGGATCTGCCTGCAGTAGTCATCAGCTGAAGAGAGAAGGGAAGGTGGCAGCTGGGTCCCCTTACCACATTATCTTCCTTGCGAATTCAATAGTAATGACCCTGACTGTTAGAAATGAGGAATCATTTGACTAGAGGATAAGATTTAATTTAAATAGTAGGAGGGTACTGGCAAGGTTTAGTTCTTAAGGAGAACTAACTGATTAAGTTATTGAGAGTAAAGGGTTTGGAGAAGGATTGGGCTTCTAAGCTTGAAGCAATTATTAGTTACTGTTGGTAGGTTCAGAATACAGTGAAAGAGCCAGGGTAAGGAACAGAGACATTAGTATTACTTTCTGATTTGCAGGAGTAGGACTGTGGTGAAAACGTATTAGGCTACTGGTAGGTGATACATTGAATTAAAGGAAAAGAGAAGAAGAAAAGAAGATAGATGGGTATAGTGTGCTGAGTTTGAAGTAATGGTTCAGGATGGGGGTGTGGTGGTGTTTATTCTAAAAAAAGCAGCAGAGTATGGCCACTTCTCTTCATGTTGAGAAGAGTCAGTTGTGGTGTTTGTGCAACTTTTGTGCATGACCACTGAGTGCAGCCCAAGGGAGATGTACCCAGCATGCCTTATTTAGAGAAGGTTCTAAGATGCACCAAGGACATGTTGAAAGGATTATATCTCTCAACTTGTCTATGAATACTTGGGGGATCCCACATGATGAGCTGTAGATTGTTTTGAAGGCTAGGAAGTTTGATTTGCTCTGCTTGGCTTACTACCACCTTGACCTTCAGCAGGACAAGTAGTGTAGAAAATGAAAATGGATGGATGGATGCACTGAACTTCAAACTTGAGGTACAACGTATTCCTCTCCAGAATGCACAGTAAGGCTGATGTTTTTTGTAATGGCACTTTTCCCCTAAAGCTAAACTTTCAAGGAAACATCAATAACCCAATTTCTTGATCTTTCTTAGTATGATGATTCTACAGCTCACTGAATTTCCTTTATGGCAGGAGTAATTGAAAAATAACTTACTTAGCTTCCAATTTATCCTTCAAGAGATCCTTATTTTCCTCCTGTAGATAGGAATGACTAAACATATCTTCTACTTGTATTAGATAACTTGACTTGTAATCAACTTCCAGATTATATTTTTGCAAATGTGGCAGCATTAATTGCAACCTTGGAGGAGCTTTATTCAATGACGTCTAAAGATACTCTGTCAAGGATTACAGTCTTTCTTATCTCCAACCTCTTTGCTATAAACTTTCTGAAGAAATGTCTCATGACTGTAAAAGAACAAACAAAAGGATTCTTTCACAAGTTGTTTTTATCTTTTCTTACATTAATTAAATGCTCTGGACCCATATGCCTGTGTCTTACATTTCCTCCCTGTAAAGTCACAGCTTTTATTCAGCTAACATTAGCATTATGTAATAATGTAACAGTACAATTCACATTAAAAACCTTCATGGTACGTGTTCAGATGACCAGTGTGCTAAGTTATTCAAAGCTGTTTTCATCCACTGCCATGTCACTTCATTTTTAGTAACTCCCTTAATATATCACTGATCTCTGAATGAAATTCAAAAATTCTACAATATTTTCAAAAATATCATCAGTGTCTGCTTACACGCTGGTGATGGTACTGCACAACAGCTCTGACTTTCACATGGTCTGGTTTCGGCCCTTATGTTCAATAATGCCAGGTTTATAACATTTTTGGTGAGGCTGCACTGGTCATAGGGGATATTACACAAGATCATCTGTCAAATTTGAATAGAAAGTGTGTCCTTTCATAAAGATGAACTGTTGGTACACTTTGTTGGGATAGCAGGTCAGCAGTAGATTTTTTAAGTGAGACCACCCTATTCATGAAATCCTCCTTTGGCCATTTCATGCCTTTTTTATTCTCTACTCTGTTTTTATTCTTAACTGGAAAGTGTTAATAAAACATTTCACATGTGACGTGTTAACTTTAGTTTATCCAATTGTTGTGCCCCAAAATAGACACCATATAATTTATTTATTTAACATTTGTTCACTGGGAAAGACCGATTTGGAAGGAAGCCAATTTTCAGCAGAGGCCCTGGGAGAAACACTCCATAAGCATATTTTTGTAACATATATAAATATTATATATATATATATATATATATATGTGTGTGTGTGTTCATAGGTTCATAGATTAGTACTAAGCTAACTGCCCTTGCGAGCCATTTTAAGCCTAGCCAATCATACCTTGTGAGACTCAAACCCTGCACCTTGTGTTTGTAAAGCAAACACCTTAACCATTAGGCCACCCTCCCTACCCTCTGTAGGGAATATAGGAATGTGTGTAGGGAATATAGGAATAAAACACATGAAGTGTAGGCTACAGTTTATGTGCAAGCTGCTACCTTACCCAAATTACCAATAAATGTAGGTAGGAGACTCTCTCTCTCTCTCTCTCTGATATGTCTTAGTTCAATTTATTTTAGTGCTACAAACACTCAGGTGCAATCCAAATGTTTGATAATCCACAAAATAAAGAGGACAGCTATAGGTAAAGAACTTAGGTCCTGTATGAGCCTGGAGACTCCAAACAAAATTTGTTACTTTATCTTGACTTCACTTTTAAGAGTAATTCTTGTAGAATATTTAATTTATTTGTGTTTATTATTAATAGTAATATCTAAGTAATAAGGTGAGTTGTTATCCTACAATCTGATTCTAGAATCTCAGCTTCTTATAGTTTAACCTGAATATCAGCAGGGATGGATTATGTAAGCAAAATCTTTTTGTGGAGATATCTTCTTGCATTGAATTTTCCAATACCAGACACATATATTGAAAGTGACACTACACCCCTTACCAACACCACCATACTGTAGTCAATCCTCCAGAAAATAAATACTCTGCACATGTGGTTTACACATCACAATCTCTGAAAAGCAGCCTTTGAATCAGCTCACACGTGCGCACACACACACACACACACACACACACACACACACACACACACACACACACACATATATATATATATATATATATATATACACACACACACACACACACACACACACACACACACACATGTACACACTACAATACTCTTTTGCCCACCTTAGCGGTAATCCATTAAATAGCTATTTCAGTTTGTACACTGTTCTAATGGACCCCATAATCTCTAGAATACTTTTCCTAAAACATGATGGACACCCTTAGCTTGTCATTTCCCTCCTTAAACAGGAGAGGTGCTTCAAGAAACTCACTTGATTCAGGCTAAAGGGTTTCTAATCAAGTCTGGGATTCATATAACTGACGGTCTTTTAATGTTGAGAGTTTGCATTTTATTCGTTGGTCTTGTGTTGCTGTAAGCTTTTCTCTGTAATAAAATGTTCTAATCACTTACAATGATATCTTCCTGATGTTCCTTGCTGCTGTCAGTGAATATTTTCTGCTATTTGTTCTTTGAGCTCAGTAAGATTTTCCTGCCTTCCTATGAATGAAGCTGGTTAGTTAATCTTTTCTAAGATGGTTTATTAACCAGTCTGTATGAAACAGCCCAGGAACTACTTTTTTTTTCTAATCACAGTTCTTTTTCTCAAAACACTAGCTCCTCACTGAGTACTTTTTGTTAAAACTCTCTCATTTGTTAAGAGGTATGAAATTTTACATCTTTACCACTTCATCCTCCTTCATCAGCACTCCTGATCTGGCCAGCTGTTTCTTGGAAAAAAAACAGGAAAAAGGAAATGCCATGACGCTTTGCTAGAGAAGCTGTTTCCTTACTTTTCCCAAATAAATCCAAGATACTGCATATGAAAAATTGTTGTACGATAAGAAGCCAACAGTATTGCATGAATGTGTAACTTGTACTGTCAATTCTTACCTACAGCAAGGGCCAGCAGGATGGTATCATAAGACAGGTTTCAGTCCAGATTTGTGTGTTTTTATCTGAAAAGGTGACAACTCTCATAAGTCTGGTTTCTCTGGCTCTGTTTTGACAGTGAGCATTTAGAACTTAAATGACTAATAGATTGACAGCATTCAAGCTATGAACACCGTAAATGCAAACGTGAGAACACCCGATCAACATTCACGGTGGCCTGGGCACATAATCATACTACACAGAAAAACAACCCCACTCATCTGTCTCATTCTTCACAAAATATATCTCAAATAGAACATTTGCCATTATCGAGGCAGTCCCTTTCAAAGTACCTATATAAACAACAGTACATTGAAATGCACACACACGCACGCACACATGGACATGCACGCACGCACGCACACACACAGCAATAGTCATTGCTTTATATGCTTTTATTTGCTGTCCTTTCAGCCTGACAATGTTACTTTAAATGATTTTAGAAGAGTGGAAGAATCAGAAAGGCTGCAGTTATTCAAGTTTAGTTTATGTCAGTTTCCGGCCTCAGAAAAAAATACATCTCTCTCACAGTATAAGTAAACCATTAATGTGTCAGCAGATACAGTACCTTACATATTTTAAGTACTCTGTAATCTTAAACATATGCAAGTGTGACTAACTAAGATAAAACTCGAACTGTGAGGACAGAATAAACATGACACAATATGCAGTTCCTGACTTCTGTCAGCTGAATTAATGCAAAGTGAGAGGAAGCAGATAATGGAAAAAAAAGACACAAAAAAACCCATTAAAGGTATATTGTCCACTGACAACTGAAAATCAAAGATCATATGAGACTAGCACAAACCGTGTTGGCTGCATATACTTGTTTTGTGCTATTTGAAGTTGTGGTTTGTCCAGCCTTATCTGAATATCTTGTTTTGTTTCTTTTTTTTTCATCATATGAGACTAATCTAATGAAAACTAATGAAATGTGGCACGTCATGATTACAGTCATGCATACCCCCTCTTCACTTACAAATTGTATCCCAGAAAATTACTTATAGCTATTTCAGACTGCATATCAGCTGATTATTTTATAATTACTGGCAAATTCAGTTCAATGCAAAATGCAGTTGATTGCTTATTACATTATTAATTACACCTGCCCCTCTGGCCTGTTTGTTAAAACCGAATAAAGCAAATTATGTTTAAAACGGAAAATAGCCTTTGAAAAACTAAAAGACACTAATGTTTGTATATAATTAATGTATGCATATGTGTGTGTGTGTGTGTGTGTGTGTGTGTGTGTGTGTGTGTGTGTGTGTGTATATATATATATATATATATATCAGTAGATATAGATATGTACATACACATATAAATTAGTGTCAGTGGTGCAACAGGTAGCATACCTTTGGTGCAGAAGGCTTTGGGTTCCCTTCCCCACCAGGTAGATCAGTTGCTGACAGTATGGTGGGGGTACTGCACTCTTGAGCGTGCCATCCTTCAGATAAGATGTTAAACTGAGGTTCCATATACATGAGTTGATGGTAGCTCAGGTAATGTAAAAGATCCCATGGCATCTATGAAAAAGAATAGGGTAAGATCCCAGATACTCTGGTCAAATTTTCCCCAGTAGTATATGTACCCCCTCATGTCACCCCTGAAAAGACTAATAGCGTAGTGGGACTAACCTGGTCAACAAAGGATAAATAAAATAAATAAATATATATATATAGGTGTCAGACAGTGTGTTTAACAGAAGTTTGTTTGACTGTGCTTTCAGATGGATATGTCTTGTGAAATGCAAACATTTCAAATGTAGTTTTATTCAAACAGAGGAAGGTTGAAGGCTTATTAGTCAGGTAAATGGAACTTGGTTGGGAATGTGTGCTAGTGCTTGTGGGTCAGAGTGAGAGTAATGGCTAGGTAATGGAGAAGATTGTGTAGTGTATGCATGTGAGTGTTTATTGGTCTGGTGTATGTTTATGTGTGTGCAAGTGTTTGTGGGTTAGGATATGAGCAAGGGATAGATAAGGGGATATGTTTTATGGTGTGTGTGTTTGTGAATGTTTTGGAGTACGTGAATGGCTTTGTTGAATGGGAATTTGTTTAACAGTGTGGTGTTGTAAGTTTTTGACAGTGTTTGCAAGTATTTTGGGTTAGTAAGTTTTTAAGAGTGTTTGCAAGTATTTTGGGTTAAGATTAAAGGAGGGGTTAGGTTAGGGTACAGATACACCCCAGGATTCATTAACAATCATGTAGACTTTGTGTGAAGCCTACACAATGTTTAAGTATTAGCACAATGAGCAGCAGCGCTAATCTCATATGCATGCTGCTCATCACACTTACATGAATACAAGAACATTTTCATGGTCAACAATAGCGCTGGCGGCCATGAAAATGTGTTGTGCTGCATGAGCACACACAGTAAACAAACAAGCTTGCCTGTGGGCAAACCTGTTAAGCGTGCTAGTGTGGACAGCACGAAAAAGTACATAGGGCAAAGAATGCAAGCAGTACCAGGCAGGGAAAGTCTTCAGAGTGCAATGTGCACAGAAATCAAACATATTCATACAGAAATAAGTGAAAGGGGAGGATAAACAGCATGGGCAACTACAATAAAAGGGTTACCAGGCAGGGAAGGTGTCTGGAGGACAACGTGCAGAGAAATCAAAGATATGTATACAGAAATATGTAAGAGGAGAGAGTAAATGTTCAGATTCTTCTAAGATAATTTATTTAAATGTGCTTATGTCACAAAAGCAATTTTGTAATAATAAAATTATGCAATATGTATGTCATTATAATTAATGGTGGTCACATTTCCTGAGCAAATATAAGTAAGTAAAATCAGACATGATATTATAAGATGTGAGAGTTACACAAAGTAACATTGTAACAGGGGGGAGTAAATGAGATCATACCTCTCAACCTCTTAATAAAAGAAATCTGGACAAAGCCGGACAAAGTGGGGGAACAAAAGCCCAAAAATAAGGACAGATTTTAAATGTTGCTCTTACAAACTTAGAGAGTTGCTAGAGCAACAGGGATTGTGTTAACATACATTTTCTGTAGGACGTGAATTCTGAAACTCAAATGTATGTCATTATTTGGTGACTTCAGTCTTCAGATCATCCCAGGGATTTCCCAGAAAACCACAAATTTTATGAGGAACAGACTAAAAATATGAGGCAAAAAATCTGGACATTCTTCAAAAATCTGGCAGTTGAGAGGTATGAATGAGATATAAATGTGGTTAACCTGCTGAGTTGAGATGACAGCAAGGAAAGGTCATACATTAAGGGATATTTGCATTTGCAGTCTGCATTTCATCAGTATAACATGCTGGAAAATAGGAATGGCTCATAAGTCACAATCTCCTTTTGAAGGAATCAGACCCATTCCATCAGTGTTACCATTGAGCTATTTATTAACTGTGCATGCCACAGAAATAGGTATAACACGTGTATGAGGAGGATCACCCTTTAAAGGAATTATGCACTTTCATATTCTAATGGGTATGGATACCATATGCAGATGCGTATTGCCATACAAATGTTGGAGAAGAATATGCTATACATAATACCCTTGCCTAAGGCAATCCTGCCTGACAGTTAAAATATCACACTATGATGTGATTTATTCCACAGAGCTGACTATGCTCATATGCACACAATTGTGATCAGTCCTATATCAAAGGTCCTTGGTCAAAGAAGGTTTCTCTGTATTTTTGTACAAATACCACCCAAGAACTGGAGCACACTTGTGTACATCACAGTACTCAATGCATGTGCCAAAGAAGCACTCTCACCATGACATTGGCAGACAAAATGGTTACTGCTATGAAATCCACAGCTACATTCACATGTGTTTGTGCAGCATATCAGGGGATAAGACTGATGTGATATAATGGTTGTTGTTTGACTTTAGTATGTTCACACAAAACAATTCCCTATGCTAGAATTGAACACCAAGCTGTACAACTCCAACTAACAATATGGCTATTAATCACATGCACCACAGTGGAACTGTCATCGCTGCTGCTGAACTTACCTATATGAAGTAATTATATCAGATGTACTTTATTTGCCCATAATTTTTGTCTGAAAAAATGGATGGGGGAGTCCTCTGCACTCTGTATGTCCACAGTAGAATTGCGAGGATGCCATTCCTGCAGAACAATTGAGGACACAAATGCTCAAACCCACTCAATGCTAGTTTTGAACACTTGACTAAATGTTGAGAAAATCAACACAATAGAGGGATCAATGAATGTGGCATATAAGTGCATTGCCAGTGTTCATATGTTTGGTTATGTGAAAGTATTACATTGTTAATGTGTCCCTGTAAATACTTTGAAATACTTTGAAATAATCTTGCTGTATGTTAGACAACATTGCCCGATGCTAGGTATACCCAAACAAACCTATAGTCCCATGCTGTTGTCACTGAGATGGTAGAACAACAATTATGTACAATGTGTATTTAGTCCCGTATTGGAACCCGTGCCTTACTTGGGTAACAACATACATTACATCATCTCATGTCCTCAGTCCAGAGGATGCATCTTTCTACATCTGGTATGGAAGGAAAATCTAATCAAATGACAGCATCTGTCTTCAATACAGCATTTCAAAATGAAAATTAGAGTAAACTCTTGTAAGAGGAAACAACACCCAGACATGAACATAGCACATATGGGTGACAAGCACTGTTAACAACGTGTACACTGACTGTAAGCAGAGATATCAATATTTGAACTACATGCCTAAGATCACAAGCTACCAAGGGTTTGCTGAGACTCACAGTATAACCACACTGCATAGATATATATCACATATGTATTTCAGCCTGTTCTGCACAGTAAGAGGAAGGAACACACACTCACAGAAGGCAGTCAGTCCTGTATTTAAGCTTGGTACCTATCTACTGGCACAATCAAACACAAATGTATTACAAGCATGCACCACAGAAGACATCTGACTTCATGTGAGCCACATGGTGTCCTTGAAGGGATGACATCAGTTTGGTCTTGCAAATAAGATATGTGTGCAAAAATTACTTCTGCAGCCATGTAGGATTCTAAATGTTGTAAATACTAATAGGTGTAATCCACTCCTGCATCCACTTAAATACATGCACACACACACACACACACACACACACACACACACACACACACACACACACACACACACACACACACACACACACACACACACACACACACACACACACACACACACACACACACACACACACACACACACACACACACATACACTGTATTTGAATGCTGTTCCTATCTACTGACACAATCTACACTCAAGTGTATTATACACACACCCCACAGGAGAGGCCTGACTTTAGTAGTGTGAGAATGCATTTTTGAAAGGATTACCTCATTAGTGTGTTGCAAATAGTATGTGTTTGTGGATAGAGAGAAAAGAGGATGTGGGATTCATCTGAACATGAACATGTAAATGTTTCTGCCAAGTGGGGAGTCAAATGAGCACAGCTGTTGAATTAATATTCTACTGATGCAATGGCTCCACCATCACTCACACAGAGGTTGACTGCTGTGAGATTAGAACCTCCTGCTTATCTAGTTATATAATCTAGAGTAGACAGTACTTAATGCAAGTGCCACTGCGGAAGTCTGACTTCTATCCTGTGAGAGTACACTTTATATAGGATGACATCATCTTTGTGCTGCAGAGTAAATGATGTTTGGAGAAATCTGACATTGATGTGGACTCAACCTCCAGTATAAAAGTTTCTCCAGACTGTTAGTTCACTGAAGCCAGCAGCATACAAGGTCATATTTATCTGACTCTATACACAACCCCTCATATACGTGCACCCCCCCAAAAGCAAGCTGACTGCTGTGAGATTAGAACTCCCTACCTATCTAGTTATACAATATAGATGGCACAGTACTTAACACAAGCACCCATACCTCTCAAACAATCGGGGACAAATTTCAATAGAATCAGGGACAATAAGGGACACTTTTAAAATATTAATGCTATTAACTTGAAACATTGATAAAATCAGAGCATATGAATTAATAAACATTTTCTGAAGTAAAAGAAGTCTATAACTCTTAATTATTGTCATTATTCATTAAGTGTAATTCACCACCTTTCCTCCAAAATTCACTAGTTTTAGGAGGGATTAAGAGGAACAGAGCTAAAATTTGAGTCAAAATCAGGGACATCCCTGGAAATCAGGGACAATTGAGAGGTATGCAAGCACCACTGTAAAAGTCTGACTTCTACAGTGTGAAAGTGCACTTTATAGAGGACATCATTGTTGTGTTGCAGAGAAGATGATGCTGAGAGAAGGGTCTGTCAATGATGTGGACTCACCCTCCACTGTAAAAGCTTCTCCAGGCTGCTAGTTCAGTGAGGCCATCAGTAAGTGAGGTCATACTTATCCAGCTGTATACACAACCCCTTATACACACACACACACACACACACACACACACACACACACACACACACACACACACGCACACACACACACATTGATTTTGTGAGATTACCTTGAGAAGATGTCTTCTAGATAAGTAGGAGGTTCTCTCAATTATTATATCATTAGGGCTAAGTAATGATGAAGTATGTGTGCCAAGGCTCTTTGTGGTTGTATATCATTAGGGCTAAGTAATGATGAAGTATGTGTGCCAAGGCTCTGTGCGGTTGTATATCATTAGGGCTAAGTAATGATGAAGTATGTGTGCCAAGGCTCTTTGTGGTTGTATATCATTAGGGCTAAGTAATGATGAAGTATGTGTGTCAAGGCTCTATGTGGTTGTATATCATTAGGGCTAAGTAATGATGAAGTATGTGTGCCAAGGCTCTATGTGATTGTATATAATTAGGGCTAAGTAATGATGAAGTATGTGTGCCAAGCCTCTATGTGGTTGTATATCATTTACAAGTGAAATTGCTGCAGTGCAGACCTAACTGTCCAGAATGAAGTGGCCAGTCAACCACACAGTTCACTGCAGTTCACTTATGTAAGTAAACCATTTCCATGTAATGAAGTAATAACATGCAAGAACCACACTTATATGTGTTCAAAAACTCATCTTAAAGCACGTGGAGAAACTCATTGGTGCAGATGATGGCATAGTATTAGCACATGCATGATTCTAGTCTGAAGTGTTGACCTTGGAATATGAAGTAGCAGTGTTCAGTGGTGCTCCCTGCCAACCTGTGCACAAATAAGGAGCAGAGAAAATGGTCTGATTGTGATTAAATGTAGGACAGATCTGTTTTATGTTAATGTTGAAAGTGTCATGATGTCAACGTTTGTCATGGCAGTAATTGCTCAGTGCCTTGCAGATATCTATACTGTGCATGTTGTACACTACCTTTGACATGTTAGGGCCAAAGCTTTATTCAAAAATGAATTGTTGTGATTGCCTTCCCCCTTTGTGTGACATTAGGTAGTGAGCAAACAGGATTCAATGCTGAAGAAAAAAGTATCAACTTTAATTTTGTTGACCCTCTGTTGTAGTACAAACAGACTTAGTGGTGATGTGGGGCCATCAGCACTTTGGGCAATACTGAGTGGGGAAAATCCATCTCTTAACTAACTTTGTCTGTGGCAGAAGGTACAACCTCAGTGAGCTAAATGAAAAAGCAGGGTTTGAGTCCAATATGCAGAAAATTGTATAAAGGGTGTCAGACTGATTATTATAAGTAATTTTGATCATGACTTTAAGACTACATAGGAATGACCATCCTAAATATGCTGATTGACCAAACTATGTCAGTATTGCCTACCAAAATAATTTTTTTATACCCTACCATATATCAGCCATGCTTCAAGGAACATCACATGTTAATGTTGAAAGTGTCATGATGTCAACGTTTGTCATGGCAGTAATTGCTCAGTGCCTTGCAGATATCTATACTGTGCATGTTGTACACTACCTTTGACATGTTAGGGCCAAAGCTTTATTCAAAAATGAATTGTTGTGATTGCCTTCCCCCTTTGTGTGACATTAGGTAGTGAGCAAACAGGATTCAATGCTGAAGAAAAAAGTATCAACTTTAATTTTGTTGACCCTCTGTTGTAGTACAAACAGACTTAGTGGTGATGTGGGGCCATCAGCACTTTGGGCAATACTGAGTGGGGAAAATCCATCTCTTAACTAACTTTGTCTGTGGCAGAAGGTACAACCTCAGTGAGCTAAATGAAAAAGCAGGGTTTGAGTCCAATATGCAGAAAATTGTATAAAGGGTGTCAGACTGATTATTATAAGTAATTTTGATCATGACTTTAAGACTACATAGGAATGACCATCCTAAATATGCTGATTGACCAAACTATGTCAGTATTGCCTACCAAAATAATTTTTTTATACCCTACCATATATCAGCCATGCTTCAAGGAACATCACAGGTTAATTGGGTGTACAAATTGTTAAACATAATAAGGATGGTATGTATTTTGAAATAATTATTATGACTTGGCACATATCCTAACTATGTGTGCAGGGCAAGATGTTTTGTGAAGTGTGGGCATTATGCTTCCTAGCAGTAAGGACAGCAGCCAAATTATATAAGATGAAAATGTCATCCATCAGCCTACTAAATATGTTACATTATAATCAGATGAGACAGAAGAGGTGATGAGGGACACAGAGATGGAGAGACACATAAGAGTTTGAGTTATGGTACATTTATGATTATGTGTTTCTTCATTCAGAATGTGCCCTGCCTTGTACCATGAAGTGATTAATATAAGGATAGAGAAGGTGGAGGAGCAACAATAACCAGTACCTGCACATACTGTACATCTGGTTGAAGAAGGTGTAAGAAGTTGGAAACTTAATGGTGGCATGAGGATGGTGTTTTGTTGATAACAGATGTGGCACACACTTACACAAATAATATTAATATGGAGAAAAATTACATTACTGTATAAGGTATGTCAGGATTTGAAACTTTGGCAATAAAATTAAAACTTTACAACCAAGTTGATTATCTCAGATCACCACAGAGGAGTTCATGCTGTAATAACTTTCATAGGATCATAGGATCATAGGAGGTTACTAGGTTTATGGCCCTCATGCCCTTACAAGCCTATCCAAGAGTTTATCCCCTAAAAAGAAACCTCAGTCAGCACCTGTCACCCCTGTCAATGAGGGACAAAAGTGGAACCCCTGGGACAAATCTGTGGTTTAAAAAAACAAACAAATATCAGAAATGTTCACTGTTTTAATAAAACCAAATAGAAATATGTAAAGCTTTCGGGTCTCCCCTTCTTCAGTGCATACTGAACTGCACTGAAGAAGGGGAGACCCGAAAGCTTTGTGTGTTGCTGTGTTGCTATTTGGTTTTATTAAAACAGTGAACGTTTCTGATACTAGTTTGTTTTTTTTGCTTACTGTTTATCAAATTCAGTTTGCTGCAGTTTCTTATCCTTTGTATTTGTTGACAAATCTGTGTTTTTCCATCCACTCATCAAGGTTGCTCTTGAAGAGGGTCAGCGAGGTACTCCATTTGACATGTATGGGAACTCTATTTTAGAGACAGGGCAGCCTCTGGGAGACAAACCTATCTCTCCAGCAGGTTTTGCTGATGTCGCATATTAGATTCAGGCTTTTGAGCAGGTAATGCACAAGGAGTTAGACTTATGGATATGGAGCATCTCTATTAGGGCAGGGTCTGATATTGCCTTGTAGGTGAGACACAGATCACCTCTGAGCAATCTGTATGATACCGAGTAGAGTGATAGTGATTTGAGCCTGTCTACACAGGACAGATGCTGGAGACCATGGATTCTCTTTGTGAGGTATTTCTGTGGCCTTTCCAGTTGGTGCAGGTGTTTGGAATGATACTTAATTACCATACATTATATCCTAGGGGTATGAATTTAGATAGTAACATCACTTTTTGAATGGTGTTAGAGTATTGTAATCTGTTTTTCTTTGATTCTGAGAAATGTTTTGAATTGTTTTATTAGATGTATTTAATGAAATGTTATTTCATTCATTATTTAGAGTCATAAATTTATTGTATGATAATTAAATGTATTTATAAGAGTTAGATTAATGTATCTGTATGGGGTATACTTTCTGTATGAGACTTTGAATTTATAAGGGGAAGAAAATACAAAAGTATTTTCTATGTATTTCTCTGCATTCCTTTTCATAGTTACTTACATTTGATTGTTTTTTATATATATAATGGCACTTTAAGAACATGGGGATTTGTTCTTTGATTGATTAATTAATTGAATAATGATTGTCATCATGGATATATAAAGAGATGGTGTTTTGGTTTTGAATTGTTCCACAGAAGGCGAATAGCCGAGGTACCAGAACTTGGGGAATAAATGGTTCCATTTTATCATCTTTTTCTTTGTCAGTGTTAATTTCTCATCTTGGATTGTAGTTTCTTGCATTTTGTGAGTAGAAGTTGGATGGTGGTGTAGTATTTTGAATCTCCAGCAGGTTTTGCTGATGTCGCATATTGTATTTAGGCCTATTGAGCGAGTTATGTGCAAGAAGTTAGACTTATGGATATGGAGCATCTCTATTAGAGCAGGGTCCGATATTGCCTTGTAGGTGAGACACAGATCACCTCTGAGCAATCTGTATGATACCGAGTAGAGTGATAGTGATTTGAGCCTGTCCACATAGGACAAATGCTGGAGGCCATGGATTCCCTTTGTGAGGTATTTCCGTGGCCTTTCCAGTTGGTGCAGGTGTTTGGAGAGGTACATACCAAACAGGGCATTATACTCAATTATAGGTCTAATAAGGGAGGAGTACAGAGAAGTTATAACCTCCTTTTTTCTGGATGCAATCCCTTTACTTATGAGATGAGCCAAGTAAAAGGCATTCCTGACCACTGCCGCCACATGATGGTCGAATGTAAGACTGTTGTCAACCTGAGTACCAGGTCTCTCACCACAGGTTGTGTGCTTAGGGGGTTGCCGTTGATGTGGTAATTAGTAGGGGCTGCGTTTTTGCCGAATTGTATGATAATACATTTTTTTTGTGTTTAACCTAAGGCCATGACTTTGGCACCAGTTATTTGTAACTGTGAGACCCTCTTGCAGTATGTTAACATCATTTGGGGAGTCAGTGACAGCACCCAACTTACAGCCATCCGCAAACTTGGTCAGCCACAGGCCCTTTGTCTTTGCTTGGACCTCTGAGAAATAGATGCCAAACAGTAGGGGTCCCAGGACAGATTCCTAGGGAACACCACTAGTGATAGGTCTGCTGTCAGAGGTGGTGGCGCCTATTTTGACTTTGTGGGTCCTATCTGTGAGCCAGTTAGCACCCATCTGACAAAATAGGGATTAACACCAAGTTGTGTTAGCTTTTTGATGATGCCCGAGTGGGAGATTGTGTCAAAGGCCTTGGCTTGGACAGGTCAAGGTAAGCTGTATGTACTGACTTTCCCTCATCTAGGGCCTTGGTGACAGTCTCAAAGAAGTCAACTAGGTTCAATAGGCAAGACCTGCCCCTGCCGAATCCGAATTGGGTGGGGTTGAGTGCTTGGAGATTGCCTATGTCCTTGTTTATGAGATCCATAATAATATGCTCCATGGCTTTATAGATCAGACTTTTCAAGCTAATGGGGCGATGGTTTCCCTGGTCAGTAGTTTCACCACCTTTGTGCAAGGGGATGACAATGGTGGTTCTCCACTCTGCTGGAATGAAGCCTGTAATTAGGCTGTGGTTGAATAAGGTGTTCAATGACAAAGCTAGTTCTTGCTGGAGATGGTGCAGAATACATCCTGGGATACTATCAGGTCCCATGTAAGCTGTGTTTTTTGCCTTGGATAGGGCCTTTAACACTTGATTTACAGAGATGTGAGGTATGGGACAAGTATTGGGGATGTCAATTGGGCTTTGAGGGGGCGATAAAGAGGTGAAATTTGCACTGGACCTATCAGCTAGCAGGTTGGCTAAGTCAGCAGGATCAGAGTAAGTGGTACCATTAAGTACTAATTCAGAATAAATTTGGGCTTTGCCATGGAGGTTCCTAACATAACTGAAGAAGGACTTGTGGTTTCCCTTTGTTTCAGAGGCTAGTTTCAACTCATAGTTGGCTTTGGAGGTTTTCACTAGTGATCTAATTTGCTTGTTGAGGTGGAGGAGGGAGTTTTTCTGATTTGGAATTTGTTCCTTTTTACCCTTGGACAACAGTTTCTTTCTTTTTTTGTAAAGCCTGTTGATAGAGGATGTCCACCAGACACGTTTGTGTTTCCTTGAGGAGCTGGCTTTAGTTCTGTTGGGTATGGCAGAGTCCATGAAGTTGCACAGGTGCTTGTATACTGCACTGGCATACTGTTTAGCATAGCTGTTTGCATCCTCTGAAGGGGTGGTGGTGTGAAGCTGCTGATACCCTCCCTTAGGAGGTTGTAGTTAGCCTTTGAGAAGTATTTTAGCCTGGTTAAAGCTGGGGAGGGGTTGGGTGGGATAGAAACTTCGAATGAGACAGATTGATGATATGAGCTCACCAAGGAAGAACATACTATGGAGTGGTGCATCGGTCGCCCATGTTGGTGAGAACCAAGTCCAGTATGTTATCTGCCCTTGTGGGGGATGAGACCAGCTGGTCTAGTGCTCTAGAACTGATGAAATCAAGGAATTGTTGGGTGAGTTCATTAGTGCAGGAATAGTTCACCCAGTCTATGGTGGGGTAGTTGAAGTCATGAAGGACTAGGGTGTTAGGGGCTACCTTGATGGAGTCAAGTAGGTCCAGGTAGGCGGAGTGGATGTCCTGAAACATGGAGGGGGGGGGTCTATAACTTGGATGGGTGTCTTGCCAATGTCAGTTGGACCTGGAGTAATTCCAGTGCGTCATGCTGGTAAACAGTCTGGAGGTGTGCCTGTCCTTAATGAAGATAGAGACTCCACCACCGTTAGTCTTTCTGACTTCATTTTAGGGTCAGAAAATATGGAAAGAGGTATAGCCTGGTAGGGCAGGGTTGCTCTCTGTAGCCCTGAACCAAGCTTCTGTGACTGCACAGACATTGGCATCTTCCAGTGTGAGGAGAGCCTCCAGTGAGTGCATTTTCAGATTAAAGCTCCTAGCATTGAGTAGCATGAACTTCAATTTGCTTTTTGACAGATCTTTTATGTTGGAAGATCTGTCTTTGGGACATAGCCTAAAAAGGGTGCAAATGGGGAGGCAAGATCCAGAACCCCAAGGTTGACATGTGGTGGCCATCTCTGGCAAAGCATTGAGGCCTGTAAACCATGTCATCCCAGGCAGACAGATACTGGATTCCCTTGGAAAACACTCGAAAGTAAGCCAATTTTTGAAGTTAATTATTTTTTGTTGGTAATGTGGTATAATTCTTGGGGAAGGTAAAATGCTGCTTAGGGCTAGGGTTATACCTGCTTTCAGCACATACTCTGAGAGCTCAATCATGTCTCTCTTCATATAGTCCAGGGAGGTACATCTCATGTTATTCACACCAACATGGACAATGACAGAATCATACTTGTACCTGTTGTGGTGAGACTTAAGTGCGTGCGTGATGTGGTTGATTCTAGCGCCTGACAAACAGATGACTATGACCTTCTCCTTGTTGAGCCAGGTGAGGGGGACATCAGTGTTTCTCACTATTGAGTCACCGATGGCTAGTAGGTTTGGTTTATTGTTATGCCATATGGGCTGTGTTGGTTTATTGTTATGCCTAATGGACTGTGTTTGTGAGACACTGGTGTGTTGACTACTGTGTGTGATGTGATTGGTGCTGTGTGTGGAATGTCTAAAAGTGTGTTTTGGGGGTCACTGCTGTTTACGTAAGTTTTTGTTGAGAATCCCTGCATAGGTGGGTGTGTGACTCTGTGATGTGGGTGGTGTGGTGTTTGTCCTGGCAATCTCCTCTTTGTCAGGAGTACTGACTGTGGTTTGAGAGAGCATGGATTCCAGCTTACTGATGTAGATGCATCTCTTACAAATATAAGAATTATTTGCTAGGAGAAGGGGACTGTCCGTGAACATGAGGCAGTTGTTACAGACTGTCTCAGTATGCCCATGTCGACCAGGCTGGCAGGGGAAACTGATGGGAATTGTCCAGACATAGAGCTCTAAATACTTGGCAGACTTATGGAGAGCAGGGTTTGACAAGGGTTTGTCCACAAAAACCCTAAATGTAAAATAACTGGCCTGAAGTACAAGTACTGAAAGCAAAACTAAGATGCTTAGAATATCAGGTAAATTTAATAAAGCTACTAACAAGCAGAAATAAGTGCAGAATAAGAGCACTTGAACACAAGAGCACACAGAAAAGCAAAACTAAGGCAATAAAGAAGGTAGAAGACAGTTACAGTAAGAGCAGCTGAATAAAGAATTTTTTTTTTTTCGTGGAGAGGGAGGGAACAGAGCAAGATTAAAAGACTATAGGGATTGTCCTTCCCAAATGGCCTATTGTAAGCGACACTCATGTTCAATAGAAGCATTAGTTAGGCAGCAGTATTTATTACACTTATATCCGTTGTAGCCTGTTTACATTTTATGTGATATCCACATATGGAAGAGTAAGTATCTCACAGTTTATTATCCTAACTCTGTTTTAGTAGAGCACAGTAGACATATTAGTATTTGCACTACGCTAATCATGGCAATAATGTCTAAGGAAAACACTAAACACATTTGCAATAGCAATTGAAATGCCATTTAGCATCACATAGTAGACTTGCTTTTTGCCAGACCTCACACAAATGTTGAGGATTACACTTGATAAAACAGAGTGGAGTAGACAGATGCATAGGCAACACATACACATGAAAGAGACTTGTAGAAACAGGCACTAAGAGCTTCACCTACTGCTGGGTTAGAGCCCTTGACATGATACAAAGTTAAGTTTAAAGACTTGATCATTATCTCAATGCAGCACAAAGGAATTGCGACTTCACACATCTGTAAAAATCACACCATTGAAGGGATATTGATAACCTATTGAGCCAATGGAAGATGCAGGTATTGGTCTTCAGCATAGTAATGACAGCATGAAAATGGCATATGATGACATGTACATCCATCAGCCTAAGGAAAGGTCAAAAGTACTAAGGGGTGAGAGAAAAGGGGTGGAGACAGAGATAGATGAACAGACACATATCAAAGGTGGCTGTTATGGGTGATAAGTGCACATCTTTATGGTGTGTCCTCATTATTCATGTCATGCTCTGTATCATTAACTGGTGGCTCTGAGGCTGAGGAAGGTGTAGGAGATGCAAAACCTGGTTAAGGAACGAGTAGAAAAAAGGTGCTTTAATAATTCTTCCTTATGGGCATGGATGTGTTTGCAAATGCTTTTTTGCCACAGTATTCAAAATCTGTTCATGAAAGGTCGTAACTGGATAAAAATGAAGATGTATGTCATTAAACATATAGAAATATAACATCAGAGCAAGAAATAATGTGACAAACATCTGGAATCGAACCTTTGATGTTATGGCCAAAAAAGAATCTTCAGACAAATGATTTTCATCAGCATTCCACATAGGAAGTTGCACTTTAACATACCTAGCAGTCAAAGAACTGTTAGAGTAACTGTTGCCAAGTATTGCCTTTATATTGCCTTTACTCTGTATTCTGATAGAGCAGTATGTTTAAGCACCTTGGCATGAGGATAACTGGAGTACTGTTGGCGGTGATGACAACTGACCAGATTTTGTCATAGGACATGAACATTCATTGTTACTTGCCATTGCTGTATGATGCCAAACTCCATGCAAGTGCTGAGGACAAAAAGTGATGGCTTTCTTATGGACCATTTCTTGTCATGTGGGTTGTGTGTCATTCTATTTTTTTGACCAGATTAGACATGTGAAAACAGGGTTGATAGGAAAATGGTGAAATGGGGGGTGGTAAAGCAGAGGAAGGGACACAGAGAAAATAATAGAGGAATTTGCAGGAAGATAGTGGGAGAGAACCACCGCTAGCCACTTCTTCACAACATAAATGCAGAACTGAGACAGAATTTCCTGAACTTGGACTGTCACCACACCAAGGGTAGGTGATAACAACAGAATAATGTTGTAGAGCCAATTGTACCAAATCAAGTGTGTCAAAAAGACAGATGAAGTGGAGAGCTATGTACGGGTCTTTATTTTTTGTAGGACAGCTGCCCATTTTTTTCTACTTTCAAGGAAAGAGGAATGTCAGGGAAGGGGTTTAGGAATGTGAGGGTCGGGTAGGTAGGATAGATGAGGAAGCAGGCACAGACATATAGGACATACAATACAGACAGGGATGGTGAAGGATACAAACATTTGGGGGACACCATGACTGGCGATATGAGACATTACAGGCACGGCCACATCAGTCCTGAGAACAGCGAGACTCTAGTCAGAACTGTCATCATTGTCTCCTGTCTCAGTTTCCTGTGCTTGACATGGCATTATATTGACAATATGACAAAGCACCTTTTCTACACAGATGATTCAGGCACAGAGGCCCCTTTCCATGATACCCTCCACCAGCCCTGTCAGCTCTTGCCAGGTGACAAAATCACCACCTCCAGTACTACTACTCCAGGAGTGTACCAGTGCAGTAGTAGTCTGGGCAAAGCAACCTGATACAGATGGAGCAGGTAGTTAGGGGTTATGGAGGCAGCTCTGACAAGTGGGGAACCTAAAGTGCTGGGTGTCTGTGCTGCAAAGGATGGTGGTTTGATATGCAGGGGTCAGTCTGCCTCTCTGTGCTGAATGTCATATTTTTTTAAGAAGAAATGCATGACAACTGAACAATTTTAAAACCACAGAAAATATTCAAAAGAGAGAGAGAGATACAGAGAATGTGTGGGGTGAGACAAAAAACAGAGAGAATTAGATCCATGGCATGTCACTTGACTTTATTATTTCAATGCCTACACATTTATGATTATCCATTGTGTACACCTTTACCACATCCAGGTATGATGGGGTAATCAATTACACTGCTAGGATATCATAAATAAAAATATTTATTTGACTAGTGCCACATTGTATATAATTACAATAGTTAATAGGCTTACAGTAAGTCCTGATGCATACAGTGGGTATAAAATGTTTACACACCCCTGTTAAAATGCCAGGTTTTTGTGATATACAAAAATGAGATCACAATAAATAATTTAAAACTTTTCCCACCTTTAATGTGACCTATAACCTGTACAATTCAATTGAAAAACAAACAAATCTGTTACAGGAAAAATATAAAAAATAAAAAATGTACAATACACTGGTTACATAAGTGTGCACACCCTTAAACTAATACTTTGTTGTGTTTGGACACCCTTAAACTAATATTTAGTTGAAGCATCTTTTGAACTGAGTAGAAGCCCATTTTCAGCGGAGGGCCAGGGAGAAAAGCTTCAAATTATTACAAAACATTTTAAGAACAATAATTTTACAATCTTCAAAGATAAAACAAAAGCATCTGCAATTTAAATAATTACAACAAATTAGACATAATATAAAGTTATTGGTTAAGAATCGATACAAGGTATATGAGAATAATTTCATATTTAGAGAAATTTTAGACAGTTTTTAGAGGAATTAAAGATACGTTAGTTTAATACAAACAGGAACTGCAATATGAAGTGAGGGAAAACATGCTTATGGTATACCTAGAGAGAAAGTAAGGGAAGAAAATTAGATAGCAGTAAAGAAGTAAGTGAAGACGGGAGAATAAGGAGGTATAAGAAATGAAAAGGTACTTATTGACATTAGGGATAGAGTTTATCCTGGTTTTGAGCAAGGATGGAGCCAGAATTTAGCTTTGTATTCTTTCAGTGTTTTTGAAAGATGGGAGAGAGGGTATTGGCCTAATGGATACAGGCAAGGAGATGCAGGCCTTAGCAACCTTGTACAAGTACAGACAATACCCAGCAGATTTCATAGATTTGTAGACAGACAGGAGTTTTTGGTCACTGGATTGCAATGACCGACTGGGAACATAGCTGTATAGAATGTCTTTTAGTGCTGGACAGGCAGGTGGATGTTCGATAATTTTATACGTGATAAGAAGCTGTGTATATGTTAGTTAATAAGGCAGTTCTAACCAGTTTAGGCTTTTTAGTAATATACAGTGGTAGGTTCTGAAATGGGTATTTGTTGCAAATTTAGCAACTTTGTTATAGCATTGTTCAAGTTTTAATTTTTGTGAAGCCTGTAGGTTAGTAAGGATGGAATCGCCATAAAGAAGTGTGGGGAGGAGATAAGTAGTGGCAAGTGTTGTTTTAGTTGTGTCAGTGAGAACGCTTTTGGCTCTGTAGAGCAACCCTAGTTTTTGATGAGTTTATCTTATGCAATTTTGTATATGCAGGTCGAATGTAAGACTATCATCCACTACCACCCCCTAATAGTTTGTTATGAGAAGTGACTTCAATGGTTGTATTATCAAGAGAGCAGGCATTACATTTTGTTTTTTCATGAGAGAGGGATTTAGGAGAAAAAAGCAGTAGTTTGATTTTTTTAGTACTGACCATGAGTTGTGAGTTATGAAGCCATGTCTCAGTGGCTTTTAAAGCTTCCTGAGTAATTTTTTGGAGGTGTACCATATTGTCAGATATGTAAATGAGAGTGGAATCATCTGCATATTGTATTAGGGTGGCCTGTTGTGTGGATGTATAAAGGGTGTTGATGAAAATGTTAAAGAGGAGGGGCCAAGGATAGAACCTTGTGGTACACCAATGGTAACTGGGAAGTAAGGAAAGAGCATGGAGTGCCATTTTACTGACTGATACCTATTGGACAGTTAGCTTTTAAACCACAGAAGGGTGGGCTGAGAGAGACCTAGTTAGAACATTTGAAGTAGTTTGCTGTGACAAACTGTGTCAAAGGCTTTACACAAGTCTAGAAATAAGGAAGAGACTAGTTTGCTGTTATCTCTAGTTTTATTGACGGTGTCTATATAGATTAGAAGGGCAGTGCTGGTACTATGGGAAGGACAGAAGCCATGTTGTGTAGGGGATAGGAGTTCTTCCTGCAGGAGACAGTCTAGCAGTTATTTTTGAATACATTTTTCAAGTATTTTGGTGAGGGGAGATAAGATTGTTCTAGGTCTAAAGTTATTAATGTCTGTTGTATTTCCTCCTTTTTGCAGAGGGATAATGTGTGACTTTTTCCAGACAGATGGAACATGAAATTCCTGGACTGACCTATCTACAGGACATGGAATGCTATTGGATGCTATTTTTAGGTACTTGCTTGGAAGGTCATTAGCTGAAGAAGAGCATGATTTAAGTTAGTTTAAGAGTAGTTATATATATGATGTGAGCATAGGTTTGTGGGTGAAAGTGGATGTGGTGATATGTGGCTGTTGGGCAGGGTTGGGATTAGATGTTGAGGAATCCTTGGATAATGCTATACTATCTATAAAATAAGAGTTGTCTGTATTGCAGCTTCGAGTTGTGAGTTATTGAGAGAGGAGGTTGGGTTGAATTTTTGGCCGGATGTAAAATTTCTTTAATGGATGTCCAGATTTTTTTAGGGTTGTGTTTAGTATTATTCTGAAAGTTATTACAGTATACTTTTTGCCTTCATTTATTTGCCTTTTAGTATGACTGGGAAACATTTTGAAGTTTTCAAGATATTGAGATGTTTTATATTTTGCCATTCTTTCCATGCTTTTTCTCTATCCTGCTTTAGCATTCTACTCTTGTTGGCTAGCCAAATTGCATTATTTGTTTGCCTCTTTCTTCTAGGAGGTGCAAAGCTATTTAGAATATTTAGAAAAGTTGCACTGAATTTGTTAACGGCATTGTCTAAGGGGAGGAGTTTTTTAGGAATGTCTAGTTAATAGATGAAGTGTAGTAATGAACATTTCTGGGTTACACTTGGAATGATTGTGTGTTGTTTTATAAATATGCTGTTTAACTGGATGTGTGAGATGTCTAGTTGTATAGACTGGGAGATGATCACTGAGAGAGTCGGACATTGTACTTATTGTGGTGTGTTTGCCAGGGTCTGATACTGGGATCCAGTCTAATAGAGAATTGGTTTCTTGCTATAATGTGTGGGGCTATTAATTAGTTATATGAAGTCTTAGAAGTCCATGCTAGATGTAGGGGAGTTAGAGGTTATGTCCAAACAATTGACATCCACATAACTTATAGTATTTTTACTTGTGGAAATTTTATGGATATGCAATGTAGGATATCTTCCCAGTATAGCTGTATTGTCACCAGGAGGGTTGTAAAGCACAGTAATACATGTTTGTTTATAATTGTTTATTTTGAAGAAAGGAATAAGAAGCTCTGCTGAACTGCATTTTGGTATTGTTGGCTGTAAGGGGAAATGTGGTAGGTGTTGGGAAATATCAAATCTATACCACCACCTTTCGTCATTATGCTGTCATTATGGATAATATTATAGCAAGGAGGTAAAATGTCAGAGTCATTTATGCAGGGTTTAAGCCAAGTTACAGTTACAGTGAGAACTTCAGGCTTATGTTGGGGAATCCAGACATGTAGTTCAGTGATTTTATTTCATATGCTTCTAACATTTATTGTAGCAAAATTGGATCACCAGGTTTGGGGATTGGCTGTTTTGGAGTCAGAGAAGTGTGTGGGAGAGAATTATCTTTGTGTTCATTGTGATAGGTGGGGCCAGGATTAGGGTGCATATCTCCTCCTAGAAGGATTTTAGTATATTGGGTAACTATGCACGCTTACTTTTTAGAGAGGATTCTTGCACTTAATTTTGTTCTGGTTTGAGTTAAAGTGCAGTTAATCAGCCTATATTTGGAATAAAGGTGAGGGGCAATATTAAGTAGGTTTAGTGCAATGTGTGGAGAATGTAAAGAGGAAGTACAGATAGGTGGGTGGGACAGAGTTGGAGAGATGTTTGGAGATATTAATGAGTCATGGTAGGATGAAAGATGGCACAGTTGGAGGAGACGAATAGAGGATAAGCTGAAGAGTAGCATAGCTAAGTACATGAATCTATATTTTTATAGATGTCAGGTAGTGGGGAAGTAGCAATGAAGATGGAAATGAAGTTACAGGGCAGTAGGAGATTCAGTGATGGTGGATTCTGAAAGCTGGTTGAGGATAGGTAATGAGAGAAGTATTTTTTATAAAAGAAGAGAGGTTTTACTGGTATCTTCTCTGGAATGTAAGGAATAGAGTGGTATGAAAGGCTGGAGTATAATGATGCAGTCAAAATAAGAAGAAATGATGGATTATTTGGGAAAAGTAAAAAATACAATGTGGAATAGATAGGTACTATTAGCAAGGGTTGTGATTATGAATCAATATAGTACAAAACAGTATAGGAGGGATAAAGATAGTTGGGAACGGGGCTAAAAATTAAATGGAGATAAGGAAGTAGGAAACAAGAAACAGAAGTGTATGTATGGAAGCAGTTAGGTCATTTGGGGAGGGTTTTGGAATAAGAGTCATAAATGAAATGTGTATATAGCAAGTATAATGTTAGAGTAAGTGGGCGAGTGGGAACTGAGTGTAGGGTAGGGGAATGAAGGAAAGTCAAGTGTAATGAGCTTTCCACCCTCAGATTAGATTATAACTCAGAGCAATCCATTTATAGTCAGTACAAAGCAATTAACAAAGAGCCACCAAGTAAGACAGATTTTCTATCATCTTCTGAGGCTAAATAACTGGCATGTGCAGTATAGTCTACTGGTCAAGAAAAAGGGGACAGTGATCAACTTAGTTAGAGGTCATTATAGTGCATGGATTATTTCACAGAGACTTTCAATCAAAGAGCATGCAAGTATTTGACTAATTAAAGTTAATACACAGCAAGGTCCTTCGTGTTAAATGTACTTACATTATACATTGACACAATTCTCAGTAAACTTGTAGGAGTAGAGTTTCTGGCAGAGTTCCTGCAGGCTCAAGATCAGATGTAGTGACTGCAGGCTATTATACAATTATAAACCTCTCAGTAACCTTGTAGTGGTAGGGCCTTGCGGCAGAGCTCCTGCAGTATTGAGGTCAGATGTGGTGATAGCAGGCTATTATACAATGATAACATTCTGAGTAAACTTGTAGGAGTAGGGTTTCTGGCAGACTTCCTGCAGGATCAAGGTCAGATGTAGTGACTGCAGGCTATTATATAATTACAAAATTCTCAGTAAACTTGTAGGGGTAGGGCCTTGTAGCAGAGCTCCTGCAGTATTGAGGTCAGATGTAGTGATTGCAGGCTATTATACAATGACAACATTCTCAGTAAACTTGTAGGAGTAGGGTTTTGTAGCAGAGCTCCTGCAGTATCGTGCTCAGATGTAGTGACCACAGGCTCTGCTCTATGAAGGAAGATAGTGACTGAATGCAAGAGAAGACAACACTGAGTGGATATTTAGCAATATATTCTACTACAGTGACCATTCCACCCTCACATACACAACTGAGGTGTGTCAGGAGTTCTAAACTCATCCTCCCTTTGGCTAAAGAGGTCTACATGCACCATGGGAGGTCACTGTATGGTGACATTGATCCCCAGTGTGTGGGATGCCAGTCGCACTGGAGACAGTGTTGGCTAAGCTGTTCCAAGCCCCAGTCTTACACTGAGACCCAGTGTAGTCCCCCTGCAGCATCCTGCATTTATTGTGATTCACGAAGAGTGCCACAAAAACCCTAGACTCCTCAACACCCCACCTCTGTGCTCTAAATTTAGTACCACCAATCATGTCTAGAGAAGTCAAGCAACAAATCTCTGTCTGAATCGGTACCAAATTCCAATCTTGCATTTAACAGCCAATGTGCAAAAATGCACACCCATGCCAACTGCATTTGTGAATGGAAAACAGAGAAATCCATTGTCAGACAAAGAGGCATGGATTTTACCAAACAGCAATGAAGGTGTGAAACATGATAGTGAGATTTGTCATATGTGATGCTCAACCTATTCACACTTTTTTCAGTGGTCAACACTGACAAGCTTAATGGGTTGGCTTGTAAGCCTTGGTCTTTGGAAGGTTAAATAGGATAACTTGGGACATAATTTGTTGGGACTTGCATAATATAAAAAGTTAGTTGTACAAAGGAGGGAAATCAAACCTATAGAATAAAAAATACATACATTTCAACCCAGGTTATTATTTCTCAGTGCTACAGGACAACTCCATTTCAACCATGGTCATTATAGATACTGCATTCAATACGAATGGAGATATACTTCAGGTGTTCCTGTATGTGTGTGACTTTAAGAAGTCTTGGGAATTGCAGTATTACTGTTTGTAAATATATTTCAGATTGATAGACTCTCATTAGTGGAGTAATATAGTTTGAGGTATTATAGATGCATACTTCACAACACATACTCTCCTAAACACGTAGTTAGGCTATGTGAGGAGTCAAGATAATTTTAACTAAATGATTGTGCCTATTATAGATATGCAAGTGCATTTTTAATTAATTATCATAATTGCCAAGCTTAAACAATTATACCCACAATCAACTGGGTTTCATAAGTAAGCTATTAATGAGATATGCTACATAGAAAAGTGCAAGTATCAAAGCATTACTGAAACATTTCTTACAATCAACCTACTTTATGATAGCCATTTGTATGTAATGTTACCTTCCTAACCAAAATGTTGTGAGAAACGGCATTCTAACACCCTTTGTAAAAGTAACTGTTATTTGGATTTGAACACCACATGAACCTAAAAAAATTCTGGACAGCCATTAAAGAAATCTTGCATCCCAACTATAAATTCAACGCTAACCCCTGTCCCAATAACTCAGCACTTGAAACCGCAATACAATTAAACTCTTATTTTATAGATAGTATAGCATGTCTAACAAAGGATTCCCAAACAGCTAATCTTAACCCTGCCCAGCAGCCACATAATACCACATCCACTTACTCCATCAAACCTGTGCCCACCTTTTATATAAAACGACTCTTAAACAAACTCAAACCATGTTCTACTTAAGCTGGCAATTTTCCAAGTGAATGCTTTCAAATAGCCTGTCTCACTCCTTATAAACAGGTCACTCCAGGAATCCCACACTCCCTCTCTCTGGAAATTGTCACACATTATCTCTCTGCACAAAGGAGGAAATTCAACAGCCATTACTAACTTTAGATTTATAGCAATCTTACCCTCCTCTCCAAAATACTTGAAAAATGTGTTCAAAAACAAATGCTAAACTATCTTCTGCAGGATGAACTCCCATCCCCAACACAACATGGCTTCCATCCTTCCCATAGTACTAACACTGCACTTCTAACCTAAATATACACTGCCAGTAAAGCTAGAAATAACAGCAAACTTATCTCCTCCTTAATCCTAGACTTGTCTAAAGCCTTGAACACAGTTTGTCACAGCAAACTTCTACTTCAGATTTCCTCATTAGGTCTCTCTCAGTCCACCCTTCTGTGGTTCAAAAGCTACCTGTCCAATAAGTGTCAGTCAATAAAATGGAACTCCACACTCTCTCCTTACCTCCCAGTCACCACCTGTGTACCACAAGGCTCTAGCCTTGGTCTTCACCTCTTTAACATTCTCACCAAGACCCTCCACACATCCGCACAAAAGCTCTGCCTAATATAGTACACAGATGACTCCACACTCATTTGCACAACTGGCAACATGGTACACCTCCAAAACAATTACTTAGGAAAGTTTAACAGTTATTGAAACATGGCTTTGTAACTCACAACTCATGCTCATTCCAAAGAAAAACAAACTACTGCTTTTTTCTTCAAATACCTCTCCCATAAAAAATAAATAGATTTAAACTCCTCTTTTGTGATAATAACAACCAATGAAGTCACTTCTCACAACAAATTATTAGGGATGATAACATGATAATTTAAATCCAACCTGCATATACAAAATTGCATTAAGAAAAACTCATAAAAAACTACGGATGCTTTATAGAGCCAAAAAGTTTCTCACCGAGACAAGTAAAGCTACAATTTCCACTACTCATCTCCTCCCCACACTTCTTTATGGTGCTCCCATCCTTATTAACCTACAGGCATCACAAAAATCAAAACTTGAACAATGTTAGAACAAAGCTGCTAAATTTGCAGCAAATATCCCATTCAGAACCTACCGCTCTATAGCACTAAAAAAGCCTAAACTGATTAGAACTAACCCATCAACTAACATGTATGCAGCTTCTTAACAGTTATAAAATTATCCAGAATCCATCTGCTTGTTCAGCACTAAATAAAATTCTGCACAACTAAGCTCCTAGTCTGTCATTATGATAGAATGACCAAAAACTCCTTTCTATCCACAAATCAAATTTGCTGGACATTGTCTGTACTCCTATCATGTCGCTAAGGCCGGGAACTCCTTGTCAGGTCAATACCCTCCCTCCCATCATTCAAAACCATTCTGAATGATTTTCTAGCCAAAGGCTGGCTCTATTCCTTGCTCAAAACCAGGACAACCTATATCCCGAAATGTGGACAAATACCTATTTATACCTACATCTCCTTACTCTCCAATCGTCACTTATTTCCTTACTGCTATCAATTTCCCTGCCCTGGCTTTCTCTCTTAATATACCATAAGCCTGTTTTTTTTTTTCTCACTTCATATTGCAATTCCTATTTGTATTATACTAACTTACCTTTAATTTCTCTATACACTGATAACAAATTCTCTATTTATTAAGTTATTGCCATATAACTTGTAAATATTCTTAACCACTGTTTTCATGTTATGTCTATTTTGGTATAATTATTTAAACTGTAGTTGTTTTTGCATTATTGTATTATTTTCAAAGACTAAAATTATTATTCTTAAAAAGTTTTGTAATACGTTGTAGCTTTTCTCCCCAAGCCAAAGCTGAAAATGGGCTCCTACCCAATTGGACTTTCCCAGCAATCAAATGTTAATAAATAAATAAACAAATAAATAAATAAATGAATAAATATTCTGAAGTCCCAGCTGGGAGTGATCATTTCTATCACAAAATGCTTAGGGAAAGGAAATACAGAATAAACAGCCTGTTAGAATGTAGTAGGGAATTGTATTAGCTAGATCAGGAATTTGAAGTAAGATCAAAATTTACAAAGGAAGACATGATATCATTAGAACTAGTTAGTAGGAACAGAGCAGTGAGAAGTAGGAAAAAGTATAACTATTTGGGACATAGCTAGAGAAAAAAAAAGAATTAATGGAAGCCATTGTATGGCAGCACTACCATCAGAAATATATAGTTTTAATGTGTAAATCTGAGTTTTTGTACAGCTACAATGACCATGCAGCTGTCATATTACTGAGTTAAAATTAGTATTATCAGAGAGCTGCTATCAGCAGTAGCACTGCAGCATGTTATATGATGTAGTCCATCTGTTTTACTAGAGTCTCTGTCAGTTAGTTTACTGGTATTTATACATTCTTTTAAAATAATGAAATAAATAAACAAATAAATAAATGAGAGAGGACTACTCTGCTGAGATGTTTCACCAAACAGAGGAGGGGACACCCTTGAAGTGTGTATCCTGGTGTTCATAGATGAAAATAGCACAATGCAAGAGCTACAACTCCTTGCGCTGAGAGTGTAAGGGGTTTTGTCTTCTGCAAAGAATGTAGAACATTTTCATGTCACACTATCTTTTCAGCAAATTGTGGTGATTATAACTGATTTTATATTACAGAAGTGGCTGATATTTCATGAGTATATAAAGGGCTTGATGTTAACAATAAACAAAGAATCAGAGCAACATGTTACCAGATAATGGGAAACCTGAATGCTCATGCCTGGATAGAACAGGGTATGAAACTGCCTGGTCCATCATGGGTGGGGGTAACAGGAATAAAGGAAGAGAGGCCATTCTAGACTTCTGTCTGGCAAATGGGTTGATGGAGGCTATCACATTGTTTAGCAGACGTGAAATTCCTAAGATCACATACAACTGTGGTTAACATACACCTCAGGTAGACTTCCTCCTGGTAAAGAAATGACATTGAAGTAGAATAAGAGATTGCAGAGTCATTCCCAGCAAAACATTTGGCCCACAGAGTAAAGCACTGGTGGTCACAGTCAGCTTCAGGCAGTGGTCAGAGAAGGCTCTAAGATGAAAAGAGACAAGGCTGAATACCAGGAAACTGACTTCAGCAAAAGCATGACTCCAAGGAAATACTTGGGACTCTAACACTTCAGGAAGAAGAGGAAACAGGTAGAGTCAAAGAAGAATATCAGTATTTCAAACTAGCATGTGTAAAGACTGTAGAACAGATATGTGGCTGAGCCAGGTATAGGAATAAGGAACACAAGGAGAGCTGGTGGTGGAATGCTGACATGCATGAAGTTATCAAAAGAAAGAATAAATGCAAGAAATACTGGGAGATAGAAACAATAGACCCAGCTTAGAAGGAATACTGGTTGGCTAGCAAAAGGTCTAAGAGGGAGTCACAATAGCAGAGAGCAAGGCATTATAGGCACTCTAGCAGTTTCCAAAAAGTGACCCAGTAGATGGCATAAAGAAACTCTATCAGGTTGCAAATGGAATAAAAAAAAAAAAGATAAAGAATATAGTCATTTAGACACCATTCATAAGAAATGCGAGCAACTATTTACTTGTCAGTCCAAAGGACATCAAAGGCTGATGGAAAGAGTACATCCTGCAACTTCTGAATAAAGGAAACCCCCTAGAAGCTGTACTGTAATATACAAAGGGTTGCCACCTTTTCAAATGCTCAAAGTGGGACATTTTTTGTAGAAATGTCAGATTTTGCAAGGCAAAACATACCCATGGCCAGTACAAAGGACAGAACTTCACTTTTTTGCCAGAATAAAAGCTTATTCTTGTAGCATTTTAGTTGCTTATTCTGCTTCTTATAACATTTAGGTGTTTCAGATACAAAATAATTGTTTTATGCAACTATTAAAGAAAATATAGGAAATATTTTTGTCCTAAAATCTCCGGACATTTGCCATTTTTTCAATTTTTTTTGCAGGACACAACTGCCCAAAGAGGGGCCATCCCTCGCAAAGTGGGACAGGTAGCAACCCTAAATATACACAGCCCATGATGAAAGAAGAAGAATAGCCCACCCTAGAAGAAGCAAAAACAACACTAAGGGAAATGAGTCAGGGGAAGCAGCAGGCTCATATGAGGTCACTGCAGATATAATTAAGACATTGGGAAAGTTAGGGGAGAAATGGCTCCTAAGGGTACTTTTAGTAGTATGGAAACAATGGCGTATCCCAGGTGACTGGAGAATAAGAGTCTTAGTGTCATTTTACAAGAACAAAGAGGGCATTCACAAATATGAGCAGTATAGATGGATTAAACTCCTGTCACACTGCATGAAAATATTGGAGAAGGTAATTGATAAATGAATATATAGAGTATTAGAAAGAAAGATGGGAGAAGAACAGTTAGAATTCACATCAGCATATAATGCAACCAACCCAATTTTTGCAGTGAGACAGATAGTAGAAGAAGCTGAAGACGAGTAAAGAGTTCAGCTGGGCATTCCTGGACTTGGAGAAAGCATATGACAAGGTTCCAAGAAAGGTGATCTGGGTAGTTCTGCTCTTCTTTGAAGTCCCAGAAATATTGGTAGAATTAGTGCAGGTTATATACAAGGACCTAATGACACAAGTGTGAACAGTGTTTGAACTCACAGAAGGGTTTCCAGTGGGAGTGGGTGTGTACCAGGGTTCAGCTCTATGCCCTCTGCTGTTAGTTGTTGTTGTTGTTGTTGTGTCTTTCGGCTCTTCCCGGTTAGGGGTCACCACAGTGGAACTTCTGTCCGCTAATGATTGGCAGTAGGTTTTTACATGCTGACTTGCCGGGCCTGACACACAACCTTCAATGAAGGAACACCCATTCACGCATGTCGCCACACAGAAGACGCTCTAACTGAGAATCGAACAGGGCAACGTCTTACTGTGAGATGACAACGCTACCGCAGCACCACCACCGCAGTGTGGTGATGAACTACATTAGCAAACAGGTTGGAGGGAATAGATTAACAATGCTGTTGTATGCAGACAATGTAGCACTACAAGCAGACTCTGAACAGCAACCTCAGCAAAGGATAGGGGAATGGAATACATAACTGAAGGCACACAAGATGAAACTGAATACAGACAAGGCAGCTGTCATGTCAGAAAATGGGGGAATCAAAAGAAGCTGAGAAATGAGATAGAAGGGAAAGTGGTGGAACAGGCTTACAGCTTCAAGTATCTGGCTGAGGAGAAAAATAGTCTGAAGAGGGAGGTCAAAGCTAGAATTAGAGGTGCTGCATCCATCTGGTACAGGAAGTCAGGGACAGTTTGTGGCAAAAGAATGACAAAGAAGCTGAAAAGTAAGGTATACAAAACAGTGGTGGTGTGACCAGTACTTCTGTATGGTACAGAAACATTGACAGTGAAGGCAGAGCATTTGTGGAAGACAGAAGTGATGGAGATGAAGTGCCAGAGATGGGTGGTAGGATGCATACTGCAGGACATATGAAGATATGACTACATCACAGCAGAAGCTACAGTTGCAGAGAAAGTCAAAGAGAACAGATTGTGGTGGTTTGGGCACATATGCAGGAAAGCAGAAAATGATTTGGTGAAGAGGATTTGAAAGAGACAAGTAGAAGCCAAGAGGAAATGAGGATGCCCAGCAAAGAAGAATAATGGATTGTATGAGAGAAGACCTGCAACAGTCAGGGATGACTGTAGAAGAAAGCAGGAGAGTGGCATTGAATACGCAGACAGAGAGAGAGAGTATGCCAGGTTGCCACAGTTTACATGACACCCTGAATCCGTGTAGGGAATAGGGAAAAGGAGGTGATGATGATGATGATGACTTTGTTGACAGCAGCATTCTGCTTTACACTGATTTATGATAAAAGGTAGTGAATAAAAGATAAGATAATCAGTGTTTATTTTATTTATATATTTTACATTTGTTGACCAGGAAAGTCCAGTTGGGCTCAAAGGCCCCTTTTTAGTGGAGGCCTGTGCCGAAATGCTCCAGTACATGCAGTACAATCAAAATCTTTTAAGTTATACAATATCAACGTCAGGCAAAATACAATTAATCTAAATTTTCCAATGGCAAAATATATGATAGTAACTATACATACAGTAGTAAGGTATCTATACTAATTATACTCTATATAGATCTAGTTAGATAAATAAATAGGCAATAGGATAGATGCCACAATACAGAGTCCTAAGCTATTTAGAAAGGGTGGATAGCAAAAGGCTGATTTAATTTTGAGATATAAATGAAATTTGTGTTAAAACACTGTTACAAGCATCATTGGTAGAAGGCAGAGTGGGTGAAGACAGACTGGTAGTTGGTAACAGAGTACAGTACAGCAGAGGTATAGTAGAAGGGGAGGAAGAAAGCACAGATGTTATATGTATCCTGGAGATGTACAGCTATAGAGCCATGATGTTGAGACATGCTCTCTCGGATGTGTTTGTGATAGCACTTACTACCTATTTCTCAAAAGGCCTATTTTTCAACAATTTTTTATTCATTCTTAATTTGAATAGGCATTCTGTCATCAGTTACATATTGTGAAAGCTACTCAGTGTTACTTCTGGCAGGGTGGTATTCACAAAAAAAAACATATTTTTCTTTTTGCAGAAAGGGTCTGTTGGCAGTCTGAGTTTGTCTTTATGTTTTACATATACAAAGAAACATACACGATGAAAGAGTTAGCAAAGGTCTGCCTCTGGCCTACGTTTTATGGCCATGATTCAGTATACTGAAGGCTCTATTCCAAAAAGTCAGACATCATGCTCATTTTGTCAGTTGCACAGATACATAACATCTTCAGATATTCAGGGATATCAGTAAATGAAACTAGCATTATCAGTGGACAGCAGTATTAAATGTCTAAATTCCAAAGCCATTAATTGCAGTATATGAATTTGGGAGCTGAGTTTACTCTTCTGAGATGGAGCACTTGCCCATGTTTCAGTGTTTTAAAATTTAGATAAAAGAGAGTAACATAAAATAAGAAACATAATATATCTTAAAAGAAGACTTGTGTGTAATGCACTACTGATAAGCACAAAGTTAACCTGGAAGTATCCGTTACTATAGAAATGTTACAGCTGCTTTATAGTTTAAAATTTCAGATTTGCCAGATGTTGTCTACCACTTCTTTCCAGTAAGCACTGCATTTCCCTTGAGTTGTCATATATTTTTAAGTAACTTTTTTAAAGTGTTAGAAAAATGGCAACCCTTAACAATTTCCACTTTGCTGCCTTTATTTACACTGCTTGATTTAAAAGCATCTAGAATTTAAAAGAATATGTGATACATTTCAGGAAAATAGCTATTGGTTTGATGTAACTACAATTCACTTTTAATCCAGTAAAGTTATCCTGGCAAGAGGTCTGTTGAAATGACACAACTAATAAAATAATAAAAGAATACAGCTAAAGTGAAAAAATCAAGCTGTGTGATTTTTTTTCTTGGCTGTTCATTTTTGCAAAGCGGCATGTCTTTGTCTTGTACTGAAGCATTTACACGAGCCTTGTATGAATCTCATACATGGGAGGATCTTCAGTATCCACATCCAGGAATTTTTCCTTGGAAATGATTATATCACATTCAGTGGATATGAGTCATCAATGATGGTTTACTCTGAATTCTGCTGGAAAGGAATCATAAAGAGAACAGAAGGTAGTATTTTGTTACAAATATAACAGAATCCCAAAGGGAAAGCAAAACAGTTTAAAATCAAATGGAAGTGATTAGTTGTGGCAGTTAAACCATTTCCAATGAAGCAATAAAATGTAAATGCTTATCTGACTTTTCCTGTCTCCACATGTACATATTTAGCACTGCCTGTAGAAAGGGGCATTTGTTCTAGAGTACTGAATAGATTATAGAATAAAGATTGCTTATGCTCTTCTGCATATCTATTCTAAATAGCAATTTTCCTTCCCATTTTGAAAAAATGTTTTGATTTTCTGCTTCTAAAAAGTAGTTCTCATTTTTTTAAATATTTTGTCAATGGGTTTTTATCCACTGTATTTTTATTTGCATTCACTTACGTTTATGTATTTATTCATTTGTGCACCGGATTTGCAGAAATTAAAGGTGGCTTTCTTTGTCTGCATTTTTTGAACTTTTGTATTTGTTAGTAACAACACAATCTGGAGGTCAACAAGGTCAAACAAACATGTAATTGGGCATGTAGTTCTCTCAAGGTTGTTGTTGTTGTCTTTCGGCTTTTCCCGGTTAGGGGTCGCCACAGCAGAACTCCGGTCTGCTAATGATTGGCAGTATATTTTCACGAACGCCAAGGTGCCTGCTCGACGTTCAACCTTCAATGAAGGCACGCCCATTTACGCATGTCTTTCGAACGCCCACCCAACCGTGGGGAGGACATGCAGACTGCACACAGAAGGCACTCCCCGCACTCCAGCCGAGAATCGAATGGGAGAACTTCTTGCTGTGAGGCAACAACTCTACCGGGCATGTAGTTCTCACAAGGTTAACAGTATTTATTATTTTGTATTTGATAAGCAGTATAGTCCAAATGATTTCACTGGAGAGCTAGGCAGAAAAGTTCCATGAATACACCAGTAGGTAAAAAAAAAAAAAAACAGTTTCAACATATTAGTATATTACCAGTTAGCTTTTTACAGCAGAAATAGCACTATGGAAAATAGAGAGCTCCTGGATCCATGGTGTAGAGAGACAGTTCCCTAACTATTACCCAGCTGATCAATTGGGTGTGAAGAAGGAGTAGCTTTGCCAGCATGCCCACTCTGGTACAGAGTTCTTTTTGCCTGCAATGTGACACATTTCTGGGGATAGGGTAAGTGCCATAATTGTGCCCCAAATTATCATTATCCTGTTGGTACTGAAGGGGGAGGGAGTGTGGACCAAGCTGACATTATTTGCAGTGATGCAAGTGAGATCAGTAACTCTGCCCAGGTAGGACATACGAAACTCTCCATGCAGGCAGGACAGCAGATGTAACACTGCTGACTACTCCACTCCACTTCTCCTTCCTAACCTGTCGATGGTGTAGTTCCAGTCCTGGAGGATATTGTGCTACAGACAATCAAGGTAAAATGGCACAGATGAGCAGCAAAAAGAGGCAAACAAATGCAATGAAAGAAAGACGGTTAGATCACATTGAAAAGTCTAACAAAATAGCAAAAAATATAGGTGGTGGCAAGTAGAATTAACTACTGAACGATTTATGAAAACAGTTAAATAAAAAAAAACATAAGACAATATCACCTGCAGGGACAAATAATACTTTTTTGTATGCAAATAAATATGAATACTAGCAAAAATTCTATTCTAAGCTAATCAACAAAGAAATGATGATGAATATATCATAAAAATGTTGACAAAAAAACAAAACACTTAAAGGGTGCTTATTTATGCATTCACAAGGTGGCACTTCTGTAAAGGGAGTAAGTTTGTTGTTAAGGTAATATAAACTGAGAGAAGAGCAGAGGCAGAGAACACAGTAATGAGAAAATGTTGGGGTTGAAAAACTAGCAGATAGAAAAGGAGCAGAAGACTTATCCTAGGCAGTTAATGGGAAAGGTTGTTGAGGTTGGATGCACAAAAAAGAGGGCATTATGCAAGGAGTGGGGAGATGAAAATATCCATTGGGCAAAGTTTACAGAACACCACTGTAAGGAAGGCAACATCACTGGATAGACTGAAGATTCAAGTAAAATAACCTTGGCAGTTACAAATGCAGTTATTGTTAGCTATGTATTTATAACGTTTTGAACTGGTATGAACTCAGTTTGCCTAGATTTAATGACTCAAACAGACCCTGGTGACAGATGTTCAGAAGAAAAAATTACACAGTGATTTCTTGTTCTAGAAAGTCTAAGAAGTTACTGAGACTTCGGTCTTAGGTTACAAATGGAATATGCCATTGTGGTGAAATCAGAACATGGGTCTGGGATATAGAGGATGGAGTACCTTAACATAGTTTGGAATAAACTCAGAAAGTCATTCCATATGTATAACTGCCCTTACTTTTTCAGAATCCTGCTGAACAACAAGGCTAGTCAGCACATGTCCCATGTACTTGGTACTTGTCCCACACAGTTGACATTTGCCACTGATCAGTTTCAGTTTGTTGTGCCTCACCTGGTGATTGTCTTTTAACCCAAAGGTCCATTTGGAACAATGTTCCACTCTAGTTAACAAACAAACAAATGAATAAACAAAGATAAATAAATAAATAAATAAATAAAAGGGCAGCCTTTTCATTCTCATGACATGCAGCTCTGTCAATTCGCCTCATATCAATATATTATTAATGTTATTCACTATTCCTTCTAAACCTGCAGTGATTTGAACCTCTACCTTCTGAAACACCTGTGGTGCCTAAGAAATTGTAAATGGTATACACAGGAATCTGTACTTCCTCAGAGGGGTGTTAAAAGTGTCTAGCATCCAGCTGTTTTGGTCCAGTTTAACCTGTCAGAAGCCCTGGTTCCCACCAATCATGAAAAATTGGCTGTTGGCAGCACGGAAATAACTTCCTCAACTGTTTTAAAAAGTTAACACTCCCTCACGATTGCTTTGGTTAAGTCCTGTAGGTCAGCACACATTTAGATTTTATCTAGTTTGACAAAAGTCATCATAATGTTACTTGACAGACTGTGCTCAGTTTTTTTAGCAATTACCCCAACTTCTTCCTTGCAATTCAGCTGTTTCACATATTTTGTCTCAGTGTCAGAAATACCCATCAAAGCGTATAAACAACTGGGGTGACCTCTGGATTTATTTTAATAATGTACTGCCATACAATATAGCTGAAGCTGCGGTGGTGCAGCTGTAGCATTGTCGCCTCTCAGCAAGAGGTTCTCCCGTTCGATTCTTGGCTGGAGCGCCTTCTGTGTAGAGACTGCATGTTCTCCTCGCCGTCGAGTGGCCTTCGAAAGACATATGTGAATGGGCAGGCCTTCATTGAAAGCTGGACATCAAGCTGGCACCTTGGCACCTTAAAAATCTACTGCCAATCATTTGTGGACCTGAGTTCTGCTGTGGCGACCCCTAACTGGGAAAAGCCAAAAGAAGAACAACAACTGCCATACAATATAGCTAGGACCTGAAAGCAAGTCAAAATATTGTCCAGAATGTCATATTAAATATTTATTTATTTGAATTTGCTAACTGGCATGGAACAATGATCATAACTGACCAATTTCTGTCTCAGTGGAGGGAATGTTAAAAGATAGACAAATAACATAGCAATACAATAAGATACAAAATTTTACAAGTGGAAAAACAATGCATTTTTGCACACTTTATATAAAGCAATTATATACAATATATACAAGTAAGACAGTCACATGTAAGTAAGCTGTTTATCAAGGAAGGCAGTTTAGAGATTATCTAGAATGAGACTATGAAAACAATAAGTTGTTGTGGGGAAATCAAGTGATATGGCCATTGAGATGACATTTACATTTAACACATTTCTGGAGATGGGCCTTTAAATGTACATTGAATTTTGGTGGAGGTGAGATTTCTTTAAGATGGGATGCTACAGATTCCCAGAGTTTAAAGCCCTGGGGTCATGTGATGGAGGTGCCGAGTGGGTTTGACTTCTAGGATTATAAGACTGGGATTGCCCTATTAATTTAACAGATAAGGGAAAAATTGTTGCTGCTTAGAAATTTGAATTGGGAACATAAGAGAAATTCATATCTTTGTTTGACTGGTAGCCATTTTGCTTTTTCTAATATAGTTCAGTGGTCATGATTTAGGTTTTGGATTAAATACCTTTAGCTATTGCTGTTCTGGAGACCCTGGAGAGAAAGGGTGAGATTTCATTGGCCCAGAGCAGGAGAAGGTTAATATTTTCCCTAGTATTCTCTAGATGGAACACGAAGGTGTGAGGTGGTTCTAGCTATAGACCTACATATTTAAATTATTTAGTGTTTTCTATGCCAGTGCTTTTGTGATCATAAATGTATAATGGAAATCATGTTTTGTTGAGCTTATGTTTGTTTTTGCAGTGCATAGATTTTGTTTTTGAATAGTTCAGTAGTAGTTTTGTATTATTTATCTACTGGATTGTGTGGGATTGATTTGAGTGGAATAAAACTATGTGATCTGTATAGTGTAGGGAGGGAAGGTGAGATGGATCAAAGGGCATTTTGTTGATGTATGTAGAGAATAGGAGGGGCAAGTATGGAGTCTTGTCATATTCCCTTGTTGAGATGGGCTGATGGTGAGAATATAATTTGGACCTCAACCCTGAATGGTGATTTGACAGATACTTTTGGAACCAGGGAATGCTGTTGATGCTGATACCTATTTTAGCAGGTGTGTAGGAGGATTGTATGGCCCACTAAACTGAATGCCTTTGTAAGGTCAAGGAAAATGGTATCGGTGAGCAGCCCTTTGTCCATCCCAAGGAGGATTTCATCACTAAGAGTCCATATTGCTGTTTGTGTGCTACAACCAGACCAGAATCGGTGTTGTTTGGGAAACAAGAAATTGTAATTGCTGATGAATTGTCTTAGTTTAGTGTAGATGATCATATAGAATATCAAAGTTCAAGGTTTCAGATGGCTCTAGCTTTCCAACACCAGTATGCACTGCATTTTGTTTGTTTGACTTAACAGGCTATGTTACATGAAAGAGGAAATTATTTGCTTCACAAGTCTGTGAACTATTGCCTTTAAGATTTTTGAACCATTACCTGCACAACTGCGTGAATGGAATCAGGACCAGCCTTAGGTCATTTGATGCCCCAGGCAAAAGGGCTCCACAGCACCCCTCTCACACCACCCGGTGCCCCATCCTGGTTTACCTACACCATCCAAATTACTTTTTTCTTCCTTTTTCTCACAGTTTGTCTTACTCTTCATTTTTTCATGTATTCATTCAACATTCCACAAAGGCGGTGCCTCTACGGACCCTGGTAATTACTGCCCCATAAGCTTAACAAGTCTAGTCTGCAAAGCTATGGAGAGGATCATAATGGAGCTCATAAACAAAGATATAGGGGACTTGCAGACATTGGACCCGACCCAGTTTGGCTTCGTCAAGGGCAGATCATGCCTTTTGAACTTGGTCGACTTCTTCGAAACAGTCACCAAGGCCATTGATGAGGGAAAGGCAGTCCATACAGCCTACCTTGACCTTGCAAAGGCTTTCGACACAATACCCCACTCGGGTATTGTAGAAAAACTTACCAGCTTAAATGTAAACCCATATGTCACAAGATGGGTTGCAAACTGGCTTAAGGACAGAACCCACAGGGTTAGAGTTGCTGGCGCTATGTCAGACTCCAAGCCGGTCACAAGTGGTGTCCCACAGGGCTCGGTCCTTGGCCTCCTATTGTTCGGCATCTACTTCTCAGAAGTACAGGCCAACATGGGAGGACTTTGGCTGACAAAGTTTGCAGACGACTGCAAACTGGGCGCCATACTGGAAAGTGCATCGGACACGGATATCCTTCAGAAGGGACTCACGGAAACAGATAGCTGGTGCCAGAGCCATGGCCTGAAGTTAAACACCAAAAAATGTATAGTCATACCCTTCGGGAAAAACAAGGTAACCCCAAGCTACCATATAGGTGGCAATCCACTAAGCAGAGAAGAGGTTATCAGGGACCTGGGGACCCAGGTTGACAGTGGCCTTTCTTTTGACACTCACGTTGCTAAAGTGGTTAGAAAGACCTTCTACATTGCCCACCTGATCATGAAGGATTCACATCCAGATCTAGTGAGGTCATTGTTCCCCTGTACTCTTCACTTATCAGACCAATGATCGAGTACAATGCCCCATTCGGGATGTATCTCACCCGACATCTGCAGCAATTGGAGAGACCCCAAAAGTTCCTCACCAAAAGGATAAAGGGACTCCAAAATCTGTCATATGCTGCCAGATTGAAGAAACTCCAGCTCTATTCAGTCGCATACCATCTGCTCAGAGGTGACATGTGCCTGACATACAAGGCCATGTCCAACCCGGAATTAATGGACATGCTCCACCTCAAAAAATCCAAATCCAACAAAACCACTAGAGCAAGCGACTTAAACCTTAGCACGGATATAAATAGGACGTGCTGGAGGGATAGATTTATCACTCAGAGACTCCCTATGCTGTGGAATAAAATCCCGGTCCATGTGAGACAGAGCACCTCGCTGGCTCTGTTCAACAGAAATCTTGACCTGTGGATGGGAGATCGTAGGTTTACCCTGGGAATCATCTCTGTGTCACTGCTGGACAGAGGCACAACAAACTAATGGGTACAGTATTTTTTTATATAAGGGGTGGCGTAAGCCACAAAACTTTGGGCTAGGCTTATAAATGCCTTAGGGCAGATAGCCTAGTATAAACCTATGAACCTATGAACCTATATTTTAAAGAAGCCACTTCTTTACTACAAAAAAATAAAGTAAACATACACTGGAAAAGCACCCTTGCTAGAGTGGCACCCTAGGCTGCTGCCTAGTTGGCCTATGACTAAGGCTGGTTATGAATGGAATGCTTCATGAATCTGCAAATGTTTGTCTCTGCAAGTTAGCTGCCTTACTGATATCCAACGTGTCTTGACTGGCTGCACAGTGACCTCTAGTGCACTGAATATTGAACTGCACACAGTAACTATTTAATCATGCCCAATTGACAATTCATTGTCAGATGTTTTTCTTTTTTGTAACTTTGTAATAACTGTCTAGAGCTTTTCTCCTTGGGTCTCCACTTAAAATGGGCCAACTGGCTCAGATGGACTAACCCAGTTAACAAATGACAAATAATTAAAATAAATAAATAAATTTCTCACAAGCCAATCTGCCCAATATTTACTTAAATAGAAGAATGCTAAGTTCTGTTTTCATAAATCATCATGACTTTTTTGATCCATTGGCTTTAATTTGTGACTACAGTGAATTAGTTATGTAATTTTAGGCTTGTATACAGAACTATTTAAGCCTAAATCTCTGACTGGATTCCTAATTTAGATTTTACATTCTGCTCTGGCATCAAGCTTAAATGTGTGACCTATGTTCAGTCCAGTGGCTTTCTTTTTGATAGCAACACTACAAACATTTTGTTTTGCATGGAAACAGTGTATACCTTATGTACATATCAACTACTTTCCCAAACAAAGCTCAGCTCATTTCTGAACAGCTTGAATTAGCCGCTGAGCAGTCTACAGTTTTATTTGCATCATGCATGCTAAATATTTTTCTGTTTGTCCTTTCTTTAGATTTGCGCACTTGAGGAAATTATTACACAATCTGTTTTTCCTGAATTATGTATTGACTGCCAGTCATGGCTTCTTACAATGCTAATAACCACAGTTTGAAGAAGATGGTGATTGCTGAACTGATTACTTCTCATTTTTAACTGCATCATCATGACATCAATGTTTCTTTGCTGCTAAACTGATTAAAACATTTTTCACATTACATTGCCCTCCCCAACATTGTTATTCTGCCTTTTTGTGTCAATTTTCTGCTTCATATTAATTTTTGGATGAGGGGTGGATAGTTTGCTCCCATGTAGAAAGTTTGTGTATGTGTGTGTTTGGTGTGTGGATGCTAAATGGCATTTGATGTTTGTGTGTTTGTGTCCGTGCATGTATTGTCAATATTTGTGTGTGTGTGTGTGTGTGTGTTTGTGTATGTATGTATGTGGTATGATGAGTTGGCTAGTTGATCTCTATAACAAACCAAAATAATAAAAACTGTATAACTGTTTAAAAATAAAAATAATTGCCAGTAAACGGCCGTAAACTTCAGAAATAGAATTTAATTGTGACAAAGACAAATATAAAACCACATATTTAGCGCTTTCATCTCTCTAGTGAGACTTCTTCAGAATACAAAAGAAAAATACATTGCCTACAACTTTTTATAATAAAATCATTAATTAACCCACCAAAAAACACTACATCCAATTGAATTGATACAAAACATTTGAAAAAAACAGCATGTTGAAAATCCTTGTTATTATATTGCCTTTCCAACATATAAATACATAAATAATAATCACAAATATATAATCTTAAATATTCAAAGAACCGTTTATAATGAAAATAAAATAAAAACATAAAAACATCACAAAGTGCCTTTAAACAGAATTGGCCTTTTCCACTAAAAGGGGTGTGATGGAAATGCTCTCATTTATACCTGGTGGTAGCATTGCTGCTAATTTTAACTGCCATTCCATCTCCTTCCTTTTCAGGACATTTTCCACCCCCCCCCCCCCCCAAGGCTAATAGTGATTTTTTTTCTAAAATTCCAAACAAAAGTCATTTGGAATCACAGGTTAATATATGTTTATAAAGAGCATTACTTAATTTCTTATTCTTTATGTCATTCATGTGTTTGTATACTCTAGATTTTAAAGCACGCTCTGTCTTCCCCACATATAAAGATGTACAGGAATCACATAATGCTATGTATACCACACTAGCAGTGCAACAGTTACCTTTTTTGAAAAATAACAAACTTTGCATATAATTATTTAACCGTAGGGTAGCATCCTTAAAAATGAATGGGCATTGGCTACATCTGCCACAGGCTGAAGTTCCTTGGACTAAGTTATCCTGTTTTGTACATTTGAATTCCAATAATTTCTTGCAATTTGGTGCTATCTTAGTGACAAATCTAGGCTTAGTCCCGACCTTCCCCAAAACCTCCTTATTAATCCTAAATATATTCCAATTTTGTATGAATGCTTTCTGTATACTATCAGTTAGATGATTAAATTGTAATACACAAGCTTTGCAATATGTATTGTTCACTAAGGTATTATGTTCATTAACCAAGCCCACTTCCAGACGTGGCTTGTAATAACTACCCCCATTTACTACAGACATCCTCCATAATTTCCTCTATAAGATACCTAGGATACCCCCTCCCTAGAAACATTTCTGTAATGGTATCCAATTCAAACCTTACATCCTCAACATGTGATGTTATATGGGCTGCTCTTATTGTCTGCCCCCTTATAATGCTATTTTTCTGTTGAAGGGGGTGGTTACTATTGAAATGTAAGGAACCATTACAAAAAGTGTCTTTTCTAAAAATTCTTGATTTGAAACCCTTTATATCATGCGAAATTGAGGTATCCAAATAATTAATACTATATTTATTATAATTGTAAGTAAATTCCAGAAATTTGGTTGCCCCATTTAAATAGCTAATAAATTCTTGAATCTCTAAAACTGTGCCCTGCCACAAAATGAAAATATCATCAAGAAAACATGAATATGATTTTATTTGTTTCCAGAATGGACACTCTGTTACATATTTACTTTCCCAACCAAGAAGTACCAGGTTTGCATAAACCGGAGTGCAAGCCGCACACATTGCTACCCCTTGGATTTGCTGAAAGTATTCCCCTTCAAACCAGATGTAATTATTCTCCAATATCAACCTCATAATTTCCCAAATCAAGATTACCTTGTCATGAGGCAAATCTGAGTGTTGAAATAATGTTTCCTCAAAAAAATCTAAACCCTCCTCCTTGGGAATAATGGTAAAGATGTCCTTGATATCTATAGTAAAAAATATCAAATCTTGGGACCATAATTCTTGTTTTAAGGTACCTAAAAAATCCCAAGAATCCTTGACCAAATGAGGTGTTTTTTCTACCACATGCTGTACACTCTGATCAACAAATACCACTAAGGGGTATGTTTTAGAACCCTTTGTGGCTACAATGGGTCTAAAAGGAGGTTTTGATACACTTTTGTGTATTTTTGGTATTCCAAAGAATACCAAAACAATATGATGTTTTCTACACAAAAAATTGTAAAGATCCATATCTATTCTGCTATCTAGTAAAAATTCTTCAAGATATGAGTCTATTCTAGAATAAGAGACATTAATTGATTCCTGGACACAATTAAATATGTTTCTTCCTCAGAAAGTAACTCTTGCATCTCATTAATATAATCATTTTGTTTAAATAAAACCACACCACCCCCTTTGTCTGCGTTCATAATATGTAATGTTTTGTCCTCCCTTAACTCAACCAGTAACCCATGTTCTTCCCTGGTCAAGTTCCAAGGGATCTGTCTGTTAGACCTGTGGATGGTATATATATATCCTTCATTACTAATTTTTCAAAGGTATTCAAAAAGGGGTGAAGGGATGGGTTATATGTACTTCTCTTTTTCTACCTATTTTACTCTTGAAATGGTATTTCTGATGCTTTTATTGCTGACTCCTGAAAGTGGAGTTCTAAATTTAATTTCCTAGTATATAACTTAAGGGCCGCAATATCATCCACCAAATTACCTTTACCTTCTGATATAAATTTAATACCTTTTGCCAATAGGTTAAAATAATTTGTAGTAATCTCTCTATCTATATAGTTATAGATTGTAAATCTGTTGTAAGTATTTGTAATATGCTTAATTAATTCTTGTATCTGGTCTTTTTCTGGTAATAATACCTTTTCTGTGTCTGTGGGTAATTGTCGGGCCTATAATCCCCTCTTTGTGCATTTCTCTGAGCTAATCTTTCCGAGCACCTGACCATTTGAAAACCCTCACTCTCATCCATAATACATTCACCAGTGCTTCCATTCTCTGAGATTCCAAAAGATTTTTGTTTGGAATTTTAGAAAAAATCACTATTAGCCCGGGGGAGGGGGGTTGGAAAAATGTCCTGAAAAGGAAGGAGATGGAATGGCAGTTAAAATTTAGCAGCAATGCTACCACCAGATTTGAATGAGAGCATTTCCATCACACCCCTTCTAGTGGAAAAGGCCAATGCTGTTTAAAGGCACTTGGTGATGTTTTTATGTTTGTATTTTATTTTCATTATAAAAAGGTTCTTTGAATATTTCAGATTATATATTTGTGATTATTATTTACGTATTTATATGTTGGAAAGGCAATATAATAACAAGGATTTTCAACATGTTGTTTTTTCAAATGTTTTGTATCAATTCAATTGGCTCTAGTGTTGATTGGAGGGTTAATTAATGATTTTATAAAAAGTTGTAGGCAATGTATTTTTCTTTTGTATTCTGAAGAAGTCTCACTGGAGAAACGAAAGCACTAAATATGTGGTTTTATATTTGTCTTTGTCACAATTAAATTCTATTTCTGAAATTTATGGCCATTTACTGGCAATTATTTTTGGTTGATCTCTATGTTTGTTGATGTGTTTGTTTTGACAAAGCAGCTATTGATTAGTCTACTCTATTAAAAACTATACCAAGTGCTGGAGTACATGATTTGTTTGCAGTTCTTTTTGAAAGAATATGGTGGTTAAGCTAATCTGCTATTAAAGTTTGGATTTTCACTGCATTTTCAAATATAAATGGATGTTTTATCTGAAAGATTTTTATTAGTTGTATAGTTTGTTGAGTTATGGCTTGTATGGTTTGTTGCATTATTTATTTTTTTCAAAAACAGTACTCATTTTACTTTTTCACTTGTTGGTCACTGTTTTGCTTAATGTGTTGTTTGTTCACAATATTTGTTCTTTTTGTTTTTGAGTGATTCTCTCAGTTTTTTTGCTTATTTCAGTTTGGTTTAATATTTTTTCAAATTTCTCCTGGTGCTTTAATGTTACATCTATGCCAGTTTTGTCACTTCTTCTGTTTTCAGTTAATGGTGGTGATTTTGACAAATGAAGGATGTGCCTTACAGGTGTTTACTGGGAGCACTTTTGCCAGTCCTTGGTAAAAGTTAACTGGATATAGCTGCATCCTGCTTTGACAGCATGCAATGTTGGGTTCATCTATTCCAAAGAAAGACTTCAGACTTGATGGCAGGATACAAACATGACATTACCTCCTAAAGCAGGAAGAAGCATGTGGCATTCCACTTGCACATTACCTTTAAGGGTAATCCTTAAATAAACTCTACTTTATATGTTAAAATAACAAAGTACTTTATTTAAAACATGTTTGTAACATGTGATGCACCTGCTTTTTAACTTTCACCTGGTGAGAAAGTTAAACATCTTTCATTTGTACAGTAGTCAGGTTGATAACTATTGTAGGAATGTTTACATTTCTGAGTTGCAACATATAATTTTAAGCCATTTTAGCTTTCTGGTGTCCTGGATTTTAATTTTGTTGTCCTTATCACAGAGCTGTCAGTTCAATGTTAAAGATGACCATCTTGAAATTGTAATTCAAACTTCAAGGTGAAGCATTTCAGTATTTGGAATTATACCATCACAAATGTTTAAAACTGTTACTTGATGGCAGTGATTAAAAGCAATCGCTACTTAAACATAAATGAGTTCATTAGTCACTCACAATCTGAAATAAATTCAATGCTGCTTAACAAGGAAAGAGAAGCATTTTTTACTTTCGTCACTATGCAACTGTATTCACATAACGTGCATGAATGCTTTGTAGCATATATTAAAGTCTTTGCCAACATACTGCTTATGATCATGTGACTTTAATTCTCACATAGTTAAACCAGTTAGTACCCTGGGCAATTCCTCCCATTTGGTGCTGCCCCACGACTGAAAGTTAGGGGAAGAAGATCCTCATAGAAATAAGGAGTTATAGACCACAAAAAAATGGTCTTCAGCTAAATAAAGTACCATTTATGCATTAATGTATATTTATGTATGTCCGTTTTACATAGTAGCTTTTTGCTACATATCATTGACTGTAAAAAGCTTATTTTTCAAGATAGATAAAGAAGTCTTATGCTTCAGTATAACAGCTCTTTCTAAACTGCTTTGCTAAACTACAACAAAGTACATGTCTGATACTGCTTGTAGGGACCAATCAGCATCAGCAGCTGCAGTGCTAATTGCTACCTCCCCCCACAGCTGCCAACTTTTGTCACACCCATCGTGGGGGGGGGGGGATTTTTCTAACAGCAGTGAAGTACCTCCTGCAAAAATTAAATATCTCTGCCAGCTGACTACTTGTGACTCTATATATTGCTTTAATCTTCAAACTCTTGTAGGATTGTGTGTGGCATCATATAGGTTCATAGGTAGGTACTAGGCTATTGGCCCTAGGGCCTATATAAGCCTAGCCAAAAAGGTACCCTGGCTTTCGCCACCCAAGAAAATTATTTTCCTGTGCCCCTGTCGAGCAGAGCCACAGAGGTGAATCCCAGGGTGAATTTCCTAATTCCCATCCAATCATCAAGGTTTTTCTTGAAGAGTGCTAATGAGGAGCTTTATTTGATATAGATAGGTAGTTTGTTCCAGAGTATGGGAATTCTCTGGGACAGGAATCAGTCCCTCCAGCATGTTCTGTTTATTGTGGTGACAAGGTTTAGGTCCCTAGACTGTGTAGCTCAGAGGGATTGGGATTTCTTTAAGTGAAGCATGTCCAACAGCTCTGGGTTTGACATAGCTTTGTATGTTAGGCAGAGATTGCCTCTGAGTAGGCGATATGCAACAGAGTAAAGCTGGAGTTTTTTGAGATGGTCTGCGTAGGGCATCTGTTTGAGGCTGGTAATCCTCTTTGTGAGGTATTTCTGCGGCCTTTCCAATTGTTGTAGATGTCTTGTGAGGTACATACCAAAAGGGGCGTTGTACTCTATAATGGGTCTAATGAGTGATGAGTAGAGGGGAACAATGACCTCTTTTTTCCTGGATGAGAAACCTTTTGTGATGAGGTGTGCCACATAGAAGGATTTCCTGACTACTGTGGCGATGTGATTACCAAAGGAGAGACTACTGTCCACCTGTGTCCCAAGCTCTGTTATCACACTTTCGGTGTTAAGTAGACTACCACCTATGTGGTAGCTCATGGGTACAGAATTTTTACCAAAGGGGATGACAATGCACTTTTTGGCATTTAGCTTGAGGCCATAGCTTTGACATCGGGCATCTGTCTCAGTGAGGCCCTTTTGTTGGATGTCTACATTGTTAGGAGTTTCAATTATGGCTCTTAGTTTGCAGTCATCTGCAAACTTCATTAGCCAAAGACCTTCTGTGTTAGCCTGTACTTTAGAAAAGTAGATATTAAACAGGAGAGGACCCAGGAATGAACCCTGTGGTACTCCACTTGTCACTGGTCTGATGTCGGATTTGGAGTCTGCTACTTTCACAGTGTGGGTTCTGTCACTGAGCCAGTTGGCAACCCATCTTGTGACATAGAGATTTATACCTAGTTTAGTGAGTTTATCTATAATTCCAGAGTGGGGGATGGTGTCAAAATCCTTGGCAAGATCTAGATAAGCTGTGTGAACCACCTTACCCTCATCTACGGCTTCGGTGACTGCTTCAAAAAAGTCAATCAGGTTTAGGAGACATGATCTGCCTTTTACAAATTATTACCAATGTCTTTGTTTATAAGTTCCATGGTGATATGTTCCATGGCCTTGCAACCAATTGCTCGTTAAGTTAATGGGGTGGTAGTTCCCGGGGTCCATGTTGGCTCCTCCTTTGTGGAGTGGGATAACCATCACTGTGCGCCATTCAGTGGGCACAAAGCCTGAGGTGAGGCTATGATTGAACATGGTGCTTAGGTAGGGTGCCAGTTCATTCTGTAGTTCATGTAGAATGCAGCCTGGGATGTTGTCAGGTCCATGGATGCTGTGTTCTTTGCTTTGGAATGTGTGGTTTTTACCTGTGCAGCAGTGATTACAGGAACTTTGCATTCTTCTGGTATAGAGATGGGCCCTTTAGGGGGTGAGAGGGGGGGTAAAGTTAGCACTGAACCTATCTGCCAGAATGTTGGCAATATCATTTGGTTCTGTATATTTAGTGCCATTGTGCTGTAACTCAGAGCAGATCTGAGTGTTGCCTTTGAGATTCTTGACATAGCTATAGAATGGTTTGTGGTTGTCTTTAGAATCAGTGGCAATTCTGTTTTCATAACTAGCTTTGGAGGATTTTATGAGGATCTCAGCTTCTTACTGAGGCTGACCAGAAAGTTCTTCCAGTCATGGGATTTTACTCTTTTTTGCAACAGTTTCTTTCTTCTGTTATAGAGTTTGTTTATGGCAGGGGACCACCAGATTGGCTTCCTTTTATTTTGGAGGATAGCATCTTGGTTCTATTAGGGATAGCACAATCCATGCACTTGTGTAAGTGCTTATAAAGTACATTTGTGTAGGATTCAGCAATCATACCTCTATTGTCCGTCTGCATGGGTGTCTTGAAGTTTGCCACTTCTGTCTTAAGAAGTGTGAAGTTGGCTTTGGAGAAATTTTTTACGGTGGTTTTCCCAATGGGGGGTGGGGGCGGGATGTGGAAGTCCAGGCTGATTAGCTTGTGGTCGGATCTGACCAACAAGGAATTGACCTCTGTTGTGGAACACTGGTTGCCCATGTTGGTAATGACCAGGTCTAGGATATTGCTGCCCCTGGTGGGGGTGTGGATAAGTTGATCCAAGGCTTTGGAATTTATAAATTCCAGAAAACATTGAACAAAAGAGTTGGTACATGAGTAGTTTTCCCAGTTAATGGTGGGGTAGTTAAAATTACCCATTATTACATTGTTGGGTTGTACCCTAATATTTTCTAGTGTATTAAGAAATAAGGAGTGGGAATCCTGGGGCATGGTGGTGGATCTGTAGCAAGCTACAATTTGGATTGCGGTCTTGCCCAGAGTTAGTTGCACTTGGATAATCTCGGATGCATTATGCTAAGCAGCTAAATTGGAGGTGTGGATATCCTTAATGAATATGGACATGCCTCCACCTTTAGTGTTTCGGTCCAGGTTAGGTGGCTGAAAGGTGTGGTATGAATTATAGCCTGGTAATGCAGGGGAGATCTCTGGAGCCTTGAACCAGGTCTCTGTCACTACACAGATGTCGATGTTCTTCATTTTAAGGAGAGCCTCGAGTGAATGCATTTTGAGATTTAGACTTCTAGCATTGAGTAGTTACCTTCAGATTTTGCTTGCTTGTACCTGTTACAGTGGTGAATTTGTCATTTGAACCTTGCCTAAAAAAGGCACTATAGGGGTGGCAAGAGCCTTAGCCAGTATCCGGAATCCCAAGGGGGATAGGTGCAGGCCATCTCTAGCAAAGCATCGTGGTTTGTCGATCATGTCATCCCAGGCAGACAGATACTGGATCCCCTTAGAATGACACCAGAAGCTTAGCCAATTGTTGAAGTCAATCATTTTGTCCTTGTACTGTGGTATCATTCTGGATGATGGTAGGATGCTACTCAGGGCTAGGGTCATACCTGCCTGGGCTGCAAGATCGGAGAACTCCTCCATGTCTCTTTTCATGTAGTCCAGGGAGGTATGTCTCATGTCATTCACACCAACATGGACAATGACAGAGTCATATTTTTACTTGTTGTGGAGTGACCTGAGTGCATGCATTATGTGGTGGATTCTGGCACCCGATAAGCAGCTGACAGTAACTTTCTCCTTGTTTAGCCTGGTGAGTGGAACATCAGTGTGCCTGACTATAGAGTCACCTATGATTAGAGTGTTGGGTACATTATTATGCCTTATGGGCTCTGGTTGAGAGACACACTGAGTTTGTGGGCTATGTGTCATTTGGGTTGTGTTGGGGGGGGTGGAGGTTGCATGCATTTCTGCTTTGGAGGTCTCTGTTGCTTGAGCAGATTTTTAATGAGAGCCTCTGCGAATGTAGGTGTGTGTTTTGTGTTGCTATGTGTGTGTGTTTTGGTGGTATAGGTTTTGAGGGACTATGTGATGAATGTGGTGTGGTGCAAGTGTTTACCTTCTCCTCTTGACTGTCTAGTCCAGTCTTGGGTGAAGAGAGCTTTGCGTCCAGTTTGGCTATATAAGTGCATCTCTCACAGGTTGTAGTGTTGGATGGTAGGAGGAGAGGGTTGTCTGTGTACATGAGGCAATTGCTGCATTGCTCCAAGATGCCCAGATTTATCAGGTAGATAGGAGAAAACACCGGGAGCTGACCCTTAGACATGCCTGGATAGGTGCTTATTTATTAAGTACTAAAAACTGTTTACCTTTAGACAAGTGATGTAAGTTGAGTGCTGTAGTAATTTGCAGCTTATTTAGTGCTTACAATGAGTTCTGAACAAGTGCTGAGCTCAAAGAAACAGATTTGAGTGCTAAAACTAAAAAAAATGGCTAGTTCTACAGGAAAATTTGAAGAGCAGACTTTATGGCGCCAGGAATAGTTTAACCCTAGCTAAGCAGCGATGCATGAAGTGTATTTTTTAATATATCAGTAGCAAATGAGCAAACTGATTTAAACAAATTAACCAATAAAAAGCTAAAACCTGAGCCCTGTTCCAGCAGTCTTCAATCAGACAAGTTCTAACTGCACAATCCTGCCACTAGGGTGTAGGGGTACCTTCTCCAAAAAAAGATGGTCTGGATTAGTGCTCAAGTTATACAAACAAAGCTAGATTCAACAGGTCTGAATTTAGTCTATGCTACAGCAAACAAGGCGTACCAATTTCAGAAAGAAACAGTTCAAATAAGCAGAGACAATAAGCCTTTAACCAGAAACTCCCAGCTCAGAAGGGCAGAATCTACCCACTCCTCCCACAAGAGTGCAGACCACACCTTCTTAAAGTCAAATAACTGGCCCAAAGCCCAAGTGCTTAAACCAGAACTAATACACTCTTAGAATAACAGACACCAAGCCTTCAATCAGTAACTCCCAACTTAGAAGGATGTAAGCTACCTGTCCTGCCACAACAGTGCAGACCACAAACCTTCTTAATGTAAAACAACTGGTCTGAAGCCCAAGTGCTTCAATCAAAGGCTTAGAATAACAGTTACAATTTAATCAGGCTACTAACAAGCAGTACTAAATGCAGCAGAATAAATGCAATAAAGTAGGAAGAAACACAAATACAGTAAAAGCAGATGAATAAAGTGCATTTTTTATATAACAATAGAAAATGAGCAAATTGATTTAAACAAATTACCCAATTAACCAGTAAAAAAGCTCAAATATGAGCTCTGGTCCAGCAGTCTTCAGTCAGACAAGTTCTAACTGAACACTCCTGCCACTAGGGTGCAGGGGACCTTCTCCAAAAAAGATGGCCTGGATTAGTGCTCAAGTTATACAAACAAAGCTAGATTCAGCATGCCTGAATCTAGTCTATGCTACAGCAAACAAGGTGCATCAATTTCAGAAAGAAACAGTTCAAATAAGCAGGCACAGTAATCCTTTAACCAGAAATTTCCAGCTCAGAAGGGCAGAATATAACCTCTCCTCCCACAAGAGAGCAGACCACAAACCTTCTTAATGTAAAATAACTGGCCTGAAGCCCAAGTGCTTAAACCGGAACTAATACACTTTTAGAATAACAGACACTGAGCCTTCAATCAGCAATTCCCAGTTTAGAAGGATGTAAGCTACCTGTCCTGCCACAACAGTGCAGACCACAAACCTTCTTAATGTAAAACAACTGGTCTGAAGCCCAGGTGCTTAAACCGAAAGGCTTAGAATAACAGTTACAATTTAATCAGGCTACTACCAAGCAGTAATAAATGCAGCAGAATAAATACAACTGAGTACTTTTAAGAAGAGGCAAAAGTAAAATAAAGTGCAATTTTTTTAAGTGCAAGGAGAGAGGAAGGAGGAGCAGAGGTTAAGAACCTAAGTCGGTTGGCCTTCTCAGATGTTCTCTCTGTATTAAGTAGAGTGAACACCAGACTGAGAGGGGTATCCCAGATCAAATTTACAATAGGGGCGGGCAACTGCAAAGCCACCAACTATAACAACTCTACAAGAATAGGGTGGGAGAGAGGGAGGGACAGATGAGAAACATAAAACAATGCCAGAAAATATATAAGATAATTCAGTCAGGCAAGCAATAATTCAGTCAGGCAAAATTAAGACAATGCAGAACTCTGAAAGGTTAAAATGCCAAGAAATATGTCATCATAGTATATATCCCTAATCGCCAGCACCCCCCCCCCAAAAAAAAATAGAGAGTTAGCAGATGAAATGGCCACATTGCCTACTATTTAAAGGGTGCTGGCATATAAATGAAGCTCACAGTGCTGGAGCAAATTTTGGAAGTAGGCTGCAGGCTGTAGCCTCTTCCAACTGATTTATGTTCATAGGTACTTACTAGGCTACTGATCTGTGAGGATCTGAAGTATCCTGGCCTTACACTCCAATTAAGAAACCTAGCCTTACATTACCATAGTTTTTATTAATTTACTTATTTGCTTTATGTCTCAGGTGTATTAGCCAACTTTCCCATTTGAGAATGTGAAACTTATGCAGCTAAGTACTACACATACAGTGTTATGATTTCAGAAAATAAATTGAGGTTGTTTTTTAAGTACAGCCCAATATTTCTCATATGTTCCCATGGTGAATAAAGTGATTACACTTTATTAGCCATCCCTCTGCCATTCCTGGGTGGGGATGGGGAGTTAGAAATACACTTTAATGGAGACTGGGTTGTAGATTAAGTATCATGTAGCCATTTCCCATTAGCTCAGGCTGCATCAGGTGACCGAGGCCTGAGGTAACCATAACACCAAAAACAAAAAGAATTCTTGACTTCCTGTGGATGGAGAGAACAAGCCACAAGTGTGGGGAAAAAGACTTTGTTTATTTCTTATTTTTTTTCTTTTAAATTAAAAAATGCTCTGCTGTGCTGTGTGATCTGTGCTGGTGATGACTATGTGTTCTGTTGAACTGCCAGTGCTAAACAGCTTTAGGATAGTATTTTTTAATAATGCTAAGCTGAGTTAACAATGTGTGTGCACACATGTATGCAAGCATGCATGTATATGTGTGTGTGTGTGTGTGTGTGTGTGTGTGTGTGTGTGTGTGCACACATGTGTGCATGTATATGTGTGTATGCGTATCTTTTGTGGGTTGCAATTTGTCTAGCAACAATGAGATGAAATAGGTTCCGATTTTTTTACTAAGCTTGTGGACAAAACAGACTATCAAGAAGCTCAGTCACATCACCCAATACTGTGGGAGGCTACCACTGTCCTCCATAAAGTAAACTTTTCCCACATATCCCTTGTGAAAATTTATAATCACCCATCCAGTAATCCATACTGGCTTTAAAGGTTGCTAGGGAAGTAATCTGCTTAATAGCGAAGAGCAGCCTATTCCAGCAATGGAGTATGTATTGGGTTAGGTATCCCTCATGTCATTTGGTGATGCTGATGTGGTAGTATTGGTTTAGATCTCTGGAAAAGGTGTTTGCCTTACCACTGATTTTATTTAGGTGAAGGAGTTCAAGGAGTGCTAGGTAATGGAAAGCTTAGCAGACATAACCCTCAGGAGATTGAATAACACCAAGTATTTTAGTCTATCAGAGTAGCGAAGAGTACTGAGTCCTGACATTTGAAAACGCCTCCATCAACTCTGTAACCTGAGGCTTGGCACTGATGGTGAAGAAACATTGTGGTTTCTTAAGGTGGTTTGGATGTTTAGTGAGATACATGCTGAAGGTCACATTATGTTCAATGATGGACCTAATAAGGGATGTATAAAGTGTATTTCTTTACTACTGCAGAATATGTAGGAGTAATGTTTTGATGATGTGGTAATGTAGTGCTGTTTTAATGATGTTTATTGACAGTGGGTAGGGTGGAGAGATCAGCATCCAGGTTAGATAAACATGTGCATATCTCACAAGTGGAACTATTATATGCTAGATGTGGATTGTCAGTAAACGAGGGAGTTTCTACACTGCTTCAGAAAACTGAGTGCTGGTAGGCTGGCTAAAGATGAGGCTAAAGCAGGCTGGGACTCCGTGGTGACATGTAACAGCATGAAATGGATGGGGCAGTGGGAATGATTTTTCACACACAGAAGTCTACACTGTGGTAGAGGCTGTTTCAGTGAGTTTTCTCTTGAAAACATTGGAATTTTTTTTGCACTTTAAATTCAAGTACTGGTCTCTAGCTGCTCCCTCAGTTCACAAGTAATTAGCTTTTAAATCCTATGACTCATTAATAGACAGAGCTCTGTTTTCTACTAACTAGAGTTTTTAGTAAATTAAGACACTGCACTAAAAATAAGCACTGCAATCAAACAAAAAAAATGAAATAATCAATATAAGGAAAATAGACATTTAACAAAAAACAAATATATGGTAATAAGCTGAAAAGTTTACCTTTCCCACGCAGCAGTCTGTTTTATTATAAAGTATGTTTCAGAGAGTTTTCTCTTGAAAAAGAAAAACCCACTACATTGGACATTATTTCTCTATTTCTCTGATAATTTTATCACAATCAGACATCTGAGGTGTTCACAGTCTTTAAAGCTCTGCAGTTGATGGGAACATATGTGTGTGTGTGTGCTTGTATGTGGGGGTTTACAAAGGGTTCACTGGATGTGTCAGAAAATGATTGTTGTGACCATTATTTATATAGTTATTCATTCTTTTGATCAGAGACAGATGTCTGAGGTACACACAGTCAATAAAGTAGCTGTAACTGGTTGGCAAGGAGACAGTCTGTGGGTGAAACTGACTGACCCCTGCTGTCATTTGAGTACAGTTAAACAATCATTGATATGCCCTGGTGGAGCTAGTGTTTGTTTGAGTAAAACTGGCAGAAATTCTTTATTGTGATTATTATTATTATATTTGATCATAATTAGACATCTTGGTGCATGCATACAGTAAAGTGGCTATACCAAGTGGGCACTGAGGCAGTCTGTAGATGAAAGTGACTGTGGATTCAGCCACTGGTTGATCACAGTTAAACAAACATTGACCTGCCATGATATAGCCTCACTCCATTACAGTTAACTCCACCCAATAAGATGATGTCTGCAGTCCTTGCTTCTTTTGAATTCACCAACTACCACTGCTACAGTGCTTACATATACCTTTTGTTTGATAAACCATATTCTAAACAGCAAAAGGTAGAATATTTCATAGAGCTTTATCTATAGGACTGCTATCATTTGATGAGTAGTATCTGATAGAATGCAGTCTCCCCAACCACATTGACCTGAATTCAGCAGTCCCTGACAATTTTTTCATTTATCCACATATGTACTTTTTTTTACTGTTGTGAAGTATTTCTCATTTTCCCATGGTTGTGTCTTTGGAGTTATTATGTATAAGTGTGTGTGATGGGGTGTGGAGGGTTGCAGGTTGACTTGCCACCCTGCGCAAAACACTTTTTCATTGTGTCACCTGCAAGTCTGGCAGATATGTCAGGTCCTTGTGTGTGTGTGTGTGTGTGTGTGTGTGTGTGTGTGTGTGTGTGTGTGTGTGTGTGTATGGTAGATATGATGGTATGGGCATAGCATAGGTATTGTTGCATGCCGATGGATGCTGTGATGCATGAATATAAAGGCTGAGTGCCTTAAAATCTCTGGTTATGTGAGTTAAATTTCTGTACTATGCACACTCACAAGTGCTGCATTATGTTTACAAAATAGGCCCTGATATTCTTTATTTTTTGTGGGGAAGTATGAATTTAATGTTTAGTAGTTTGTGTATAATCATGTTATGTTTTATAGCATATTTTAATGTGAAATAGGTTATTTTCCCATTTCAACTAATTGTTACCCAAAAAAGTATAGCCCTGTACAGTGGTGTAGAAAATTTATATGAAATTTCAAGGTAGTCATTTTATGGACTCTTCAGTCAAATTGTTGAGTGCTGTTGCACAGTTTCGTTTGTATATGTTGTATCATACTGTTACATTGTTTTTATTAATCACATACTGGAATGTGCTTTATACATTCAGAGTCATGACTGAGGTGGTGGTGGTCCATAAATGGTATTTTGAAAATTTGAGTTCAAAATGTTATGTTTTGGCAGAACAATTGATATTTTTGGAAGTAAAATTACAATAAATAAACAAAATATTAAAATATTAACCAGTATGGTGAATATTGGCATAATACTGATTATTTTGTTCTGTTCCTCAAAATCTGTGGTTTTCTGACAAGTCTTTGAAGATTGCACTCACAAAATAAGGGGTGTGTGGATAAAGGCAACTTACCCTCTTGTTGCATGCTCATTTTAAAGTCTGGCTTTATAGGACTAGTGTGCTTTTATATGAAATACTTTGAAATAATTATTCTCTGGTGACTGTGTGAAGCAAAACTGAAGCCATCCCTTATTTCACCAAATGCCCTGACTTTGCCTCATATTTTTGGTCTTTGCCTCATAAAAAATTATGATTTTGTGGCAAAGGATTGAGGATTGCAATCACTAAATGGGAAGGATGTGGCTGGCTCAAAGCTACTTACTCTCCTATCATTTGCACATTCTAAAGTCTGAATTTACAGGACTAGTGCACATCGGTATACATTACTTTGTAATATTTAGTCACTGCTGATTGTGTGAAAAAGATTTAAAAATGGTCCCTGATTTCAGAGGATATCCCTAACATTGCCTCATATTTTGGTCTGCACCTCATAAAAGTTGTGTTTTTTTCTGGCAAATCATTGCCAATGTCAGCCACTAAAAGATGGTGGTAGTGGGTGGGATTGACTCTGGATGGAAACAACTTACTCTCTTGTCTACTCAGTTAAAATTGTGGCTTTACAAGACTAGTGTACATTTATATAAAATACGCAGGAACATTTTATTCTCTAGTGAACAAAACTGAAAGTATCCCTCATTTCAAAGAATGTCTCTGACTTTGCCTCATATTTTGTTCTATTTCACACAAATTTGTGTTTATTAGGAAATCATTGACAATTGCAGTCATTAAATGGGAGTGGGGGTCTGGTTGTGGAAGAAAGCATCTCACCCTCTTGTCCTTTGTGCAGTTTAAAGTCCAGCTTTACAGGACTAAAGCACATTTATATGAAATAAGCTGGAATATTTATTCTCTGGCCACCAAAACAATGTTAAAACTGCTCCTTATTTTGCAGAATATCTATGACTTCGCCTCATATTTATTTGGCCTGTACATCATAAAATGTGTGGTTTTCTGGCATATCTTCGAGGACTGCAATCACTAAATGATGACATTCATTTGACTTTTCAGACTTCATATGCTTGAAAAATGCATGCCAATGCAAAAACTGCTATTCTAGTAACTTAATAAGTATATTAAGAACAATGTTTAAAAATCTTTCCCTGATTTTGAGCCTTTGTATCTCATTAGTTCTATTTTGTCCTTGTTTTTTGTATTAAGTTGTTGAGAGTTTTTTAATCACAGTAAGATGATATATATACTACAAAGTAATCATAGCTGCTGGGCTAGTGCTATTTGTAGATGAAAGTAACTTATTCTTTGTTTTTTTTTTTTTTGCTCAGTTAACCATCTGGCGTATTTATGTGAATTAAGTTGGAGTACTTGTGGCTACTGTTTATGTGAAACAAATTTGAAATTACATAGCTTTCAGCTGTCCATGATGTTGATGAATGTTCCTGATTTTGCATCATATTTTTTGGTCTGTTTCTCATAAAATTTGTAGTTTCTGGCAAATCACTGAGGACTGCAATTACTAAATAATAACAAACATTTAAGCTTTACATTTCATGTACGTCAGAAAATGCATGCTAATGCAAAACTCATTATTCTAGCAACTCTCTGAGTATATAAAAGAAATCTGTTCTGATTATGTTTTTGTCCATCATTTTTGATGTTGTTCCTGATTCTTACACTAAGATATTTAGCTGTATCCTTGCTAGCACTATCAGATGAGGTGTACACAGCAAAGTTGCTATAACTGATAGCTGGGAGTTAGAGTTTGTCTGTGGATGAAAGTAGCATAGTGTCTTGTTTGCTTAGTTTAAATGATCTGGCTTTGCAAGACTAGTGTGCATTTATATGAAATACGTTGGAATACTTGGGCTACTGTGTGTTTTCATGATGCTAAATTAAAAGTATATTACTGTGTCTATAATAATCTATTTATTTTTAACACAAATATATGAAGTGTGTGTAGACAGTAATGGGGCTATAATTTCAAGTATTAGGGTGGTCTGTGGATGACAAAAGCTAAATCTGACTTTCATAATCAAGTTGCGCAGTCATTCTTCTGGCTTTGCAGGACCAGTAGACATCTGTGTAAATCAAGCTGAAATACTTTACTGTGGATTTGTTTATCACAAACAAGCATTTATTTAATATGTATAACATAATGTGACTGTAATTGATGTGTATGGACAATTATGGACTATAATTATAGCATTTTGAATGGTCTTAATCAGGAAGTTGAATCTAAAAGAACATGAGCATTTATGTGTGCCCCCCCAAAGAACTCTGTGTTTGTGAGGGGACATGGTTTAAAACCTGCCCAGGGCAATGTACACTTAATCTGTTACTGTTTAGCATTGACAAAGGTTTGTTCTGCATTAACAAACATTGTTTTTTCAGCATAGAAAAATGACCTGCATTACTTTCACAAAGACTTGTCAGGTAATGACAAAGATAGTTTCTCAATAAGAAGACTTGTTTGTCATAAATAAAAACTTATACTGCATTGACAAGCAAATTATCCACCGCTGACAAAACATGTATGACATGAAAAAAATATGTTACATTGCCTTTTGGCCATTTTTGTGTAATTACTATCACTGGAAATGCATCTGTTCTTTAACTGTAACTTTTGCACCTATTGTAATAGAAAGATATATCTTACTATGCATCTTGTTGCTGTTAACTGACCTGTGAATCACTGATGAGATTTCATTTTTAGGTAGATTATGTACAGCAGACACAATTGTGTGGGTATGATGATATATTGCTTGAGATCAAAGAACTTTTCTGGCAATTAAGAATAAACGTAAGATGATGATGTCAGGAAAAGTGCTGTTGAATCTGATGGCCCTAGTTGTTGTCTTCAGAATAAAGAAACTATAAAGGCTAATAGGGTACTATTCATCAAGTCCAAGATTGTAGTACTTTGGATATCCTCGCTACTTTATCTGGGTGCAAAGGGCCTCTAGGCAATGTCTCCAATAGAGGAGCATTGAAGATTTGATCATCATATTGCACTCATGCTTGTTTTTTTCCTGTAAGTCCTAAGTCCCTCACCATGTACCAGTGTCATGTTAGCCTAGTCAGGGAATGGTGATCCTGTAGGGTGGCCATGTCTGTCCCAATTTTCCTGCCCTTCAACCCAGTGTCACCTCTCTGAGCCCCAGCCTTCACCATAGCTCCTCCAGTGAGATGCCGAGCATGATCCCCTTCCCCAGGATAGGCATATCCATTCCCTGAGTCAGCACTATCAGACACTTGATCCTCTAATTGAACTCTGGTCACATGGATCATAGTAAGGGGTTTATTTATGCAACTGGCAGCAAATTTTGACATTTAATTTACTTATTAAAAACTAGTGTTTATTTTCAATAGTTGTAAGACCCAGTATTATGTTTTTTTACTGTTGAAAGTGACACACACACACACACACACACACACACACACACACACACACACACACACACACACACACACACACACACACACACACACAAAAATTATCTATATCTAGGCATTGTGTAAATCACAGACTTGACCTTTAAATTTCACAGAAATAAGAATCACAAGCAACAATCAGGAAATTGACGTCTTTCATTTTCATCAAAATTTATAACAAATAATTTGATTTATAACAAATAATCACTTTCCAATCAAAAGTAGAAAGCCTTTATTAAATGAGTTAAAGTTTAGCAGCTTTCTCTTTCACAATGCATTTACCTTTAGCCCCTTCATTTAACTTGGATGACTTCTTACACTTATTTTTATTTTACAGCAAAGTTCCTTGATCTCAAACAATATATCATCATACCCACACTAAGAGGATTACCTCCCTCAAACAGATGCCATATGCAGACTGTCTAAAAAAACTCCAGCTCTACTCCTTCGCATATTACCTACTCAAAGGCAATCCCAGAGCTGTTGGACATGCTGCACTTAAAGAAATCCCAATCTCTCTGAACCACATGCTCCAGGGACCTAACCCTTGTCACCACAATAAACGGAACATGCTGGAGGGATAGATTCCCGTCCCAGAGACTTCCCATACTCTGGAACAAACTACCCATTCATGTCAAGCAAAGCTCCTCATTGGCCCTCTTTAAGAAACACCTTGACGACTGGATGGAAAATAGAAAATTCACCCTGGGGATCACTTCTGCAGCACTGCTTGACAGGGGCACAGGAAAATAATTTTCTTGGGTGGCGAAAGCCAGTGAACCTTTTTGGCTAGACTTATATAGGCCCCAAAGCTGATAGCCTAGTACCTACCTTTGAACGTATGAACACAATTGTGCGTGCTTTACATAATCTACTTAAAAAATGTAATCTCTTGAATGATTCACAAGTCAATTAGTGTTTAATCACAGGATTTGTCTTTGTCAAGACTTAATGGCAAATAAGTACTCATAAACTATCACTTAAAGTTTCTGTGTGATTTAACCAATGTAAAAGGTATTACTATTACATTTGCTACACAGTGCCAGGTAAGCCACAAAGGAAGAGTTGTAGTCAAAATATTTCTTAGAGTTGATGGTTCTGTCTGGATTCTTAAGGACTGTATAAAGACTATCTAACATATAATGGCAGTATTTATACAAATCACGGAGATATGTACGTTGTGTTTTATTTAAAGAAGTTACTGTTTCTAGGATGTTCCTTTCAAAAAATTTTTTTTTAAGATTTACATTTTTCTTATCGACAAATCTAGTTATACCAGGACAATATATCATTCAGCTTTTCTTGGAACTCTTAGGGATCTTGTGGAATGAGATGCAGATAGTTGTTGAGGATAGGAAAGGACAGTATACCCCACTTAACATGCTACAGCTGTGACTTTCACAAATCTTTTAGGAAATTGTTGAATGAACTTTAAGTACCACTTTCTCATAATATCAGCAGTAGAAATACTTGGCTTAAGGGACTGAAGTGCAATTTTGAGAATGTTTATGAACCAATATATATTTTCTAACTCTTTTTATTTTGGTGACTATAGTTTTAATTTAAGGCACAACTTTTTCATGTCTGATTGGATACATATTTTTATATACTGACAAGGGGGCTGAAATGCAGAGTAGTGATTTAACTTACAGTAATTTTCATGGTATGCTGGGAAAACACTTTGTGTTTCGGGTGTCAATATGCCCACCATGCTGGCAGAATTCATTAACTACAAGAAATTCACTTTGCACATGACTTAGCTCACACTTGTGCACTGAAAAAAATGTCTGCATTTTTGTTAGGAAAGTATCTATGCTTCATGATTCCTAGTTTTGTTGTGAAGGTAGCAGATAACAGGTTTGAAAATGCAATGGTGGGTATATGTGAACCCTCATTTTATTATTGGATCCAAAAGGCTGTGCAAAGAGTCCATAGAAACAAAAAATAATGTTGTGAATAAGGTGAAGCAGTCCTGTCTTGCAGATATTTATTTTCTGTAATTCTTGTCAGGCAACCAGATACTACATTTTGGCACTTATAACATTATTCTCTGTATACAGAAGCATTCCATTGTTTGTTTTTTGAATTATTCATGGTGATCCTGAAGTAGGTGTGTAGCAGCAAGTCTAAATACATTATTGTGGTCACTTTTTTTTCTTTCACTTTCTTTACAATCAAACATCAGAGAAGTGCACAGAAAGTAGCTATCTTTTGGTGGTAGCAGTGATGAAGATATGAAAGCACAAGGAAGTTACAAGATAATTTCTGAATGATTATTGATATGACTTTGGGGCAGCATATATTTCTATATGAGCAACAAGATAAACCACATTATTGTGGTCATCATTTCTTCTACTTTCCTTACAATTTAAATCCAGCACTAGTGACACAGAAAGATAAAGCACTGCTTATGTTCCAAGTATCCCAGTTTCAATTAATGGCTTGATGGCTTGACTGCTGATGAGGGCATCCTGGGAGGAGGGTAGGGCAAAGCACAGTAGGTACAACCACAATCTCTTGGGGAGAGGAGATAGTACAGCTGGCATCCTGAGGTGTGGCTTACAGTGTACCAAGTTATTCCTTGGTGGCATACCTTATAAGCAACTGTATAGAATTATACACCCACAAGGGAAGCATTGTGAGCCCCTATAATGATGCAGGTAGAACATCTCCCCACCCAGAGTTGGGGAAAGGAACCTAAACACAATGCCCTTTCAGCCTGCTTGTTAATAGAAGCATAAATTTCCCAATGTCTGCCTAAATGATGACTTACTGGACAGTAGTCACCCTAGCAGATTTGGGAAACACCCCATTAGGGAACAAATGGGTTCAAGTCGTATAGGTTGAGGCTTGATGGTTGACAAAGCAGAGAAGGAAAAGCATAAAAACATTTCCTCACAATCCAACTTTAGAAGTGCACACTTAATGTTGATGTCTTTAAACAGCAGGGCTGAAGAGTACTGAGGTATCAAATGTATCAAAATGCTTTGAAACAAAGTGAATAAAAAAAGAATGAGACTAAATACTTTGGCACTGAATTAGGTAGGACCTGCGGGTGTCCAAACAATATGAAAAGAAGTGATATTGTAAATTTTCACATGCTTGCTTATATCTAGTAAGTATAAACCTAAAACACTTATTTTTCTGTTTGTGGAGATCATAAAAGAATCAGAAACTACCCACAAAACTAACAACTATATTCTCTATAATACAATTAAAAAAACACTCAAAGTTCACCTGGCAGATAGATGGCTCTGTTCATGCAACATTCCTGGCTAAACCATAGTCTGATCCTCTTAGACTATCCTCACCTTTTACTAGTCCTCATCTGCAAATTTAATAGCCAGCAAATTATGTGCTTTCTATTCTCTTCTACGTCTCTCATCATCTCCATAGTTTAATCAAAACAACTCTAGCAGATATAAATAACAAGATTTGTAAAATTCTTATTGTTTTTGATTCTTATTGTTTTTACCTCTGACATTTTACATAGCTCGACATACTAAATGTTAGATATGTTCTATATGTTCTCTCATTCTTGTATCATAATGCAGTTTCTATACTTGTATACATTATGTATTTAGTGACCATGTATAAATTATGTGTTCCTGCAACATATCATCATCCTGTAGTTCAATGTGATGCTTACAAAATGTGGAGCTTTTCTCCCTGTGCCTCCACTGAAAAAGGACTTGTGTCCAGTCGGACCTTCCTGGTAATCAAATGTAAAATAAATAAAAGAAATATGTGTATTCTGCTGCATTATCATTAAAATTACTTCCCATTTTCAGAACATATTCCATTTTTTTATCAAATATATGCTTTTATTTAGCTACTCACAATTTCATTATTCATTCACTGAAGATATTTTCTATCTAAAGTTATTTTCTTTGTATGTACATTCACCTCTACTTCTACCCCTCTGATAACCTTTCCTGTAAACTCTTCCATTAAACCATCTCACCAAACACCTCATCAAATGTATTTTGTTATGCTCTTCTAGCTTTCGTATCAATATATCTGTACATATTGATGCTATTCTACTGTATTCTGCTCTTCTATCTTACAGCTCAGTTCTTATTTACCTTTAAACTACTCCTTGCATCCCTCTTATCCCAGCTAAAGCAGCCAGATCACTCTTTTATGCATGATGTGTACAATCCTAACCCTAGAAACCAGTGTTAATAATGGACATTGTACTGTAGTTGTTCTACCTATTTGCTGTTTATTATTCACAAATATTTTACTCTCTTTATCTCTTGTTGCTGATTATTTAAGGCCTTTAGCCATGTCTGTAACATGTATAGCGCAAATCAGGTATTTCTGTACAATAGCTCTACTTAGCTGTTCTTAATGTTCAAGGTATTTTATTTCATTGTCTCTCTATGTTTAATAGTTAGGACACTGTATGACATGTGCTGCTTGTCTTCTAACCATTACCAGTTTTTGTATTATTTTTTTTATTAAACTCATAGTCCTCTTTATTACTGTAACCTTTTGAAAAATGAATGTATGTATTTCTCTCTTTGCCTCTGCTGAAAAGGACCTTTGTGACCAGTAGTATTATCCTGGTAAACAAATGCTAATAAATAAATAATAAAATAAAGCATTTGCACTTGTTCACCATTGCTTGCTTGGGAGGTCATTAAAGCTTCTGTGTTGATGTGACTCTTATGATATGAATATTATGGATTATATTTATTTTTAATTGGATAAACCAACTAGATACAAATTCATTCTACTAAGCAATCATATAGAAAAGAGAGAAAGAGAGAGAGAAAAGTGTTAAGGCACTCTTTCAGAACCACAAAGACATTCTGCACCACAACTAAATTAAGTCCATTCATTATTTATTTATTTTATTAATTTAGTACTATTAATTTAAGCCTCAGGCAACTGAGCTAATGTTGTACAAGATATATTTACATTTTCAGAAAAACTGCTTTTCGTCATTTGACAAATAAAACATGCTTTGTCATTATTATTTATTTTTTTTAATTTTTGGGCTCCCTACTGCTGAATAACAACTGCTGTCAGGGATCTATCATCATTCTAATGAGTCCAACTAGTTTCTCCGGACTTTCTCTCACCTATATTTGTGGACACTAAGGAGAATGAAGCACCTTCGGGTAGCATCATGCTCCTGACAAGGAGGGTTTTTTTAATATATGTGCCCTTGATATGCACTCATTCATATCTTAGTGAAAGATATACAATGGCAATAATAGAATACATATTTAAAAATGAAACATTGGGAGATATTTATGATAACACAATTTTGTAAGATGAATGTTTTGTCTCAATGCAGTTTGAGAATATACACTTAACTATCTACATCATATACAAAATGTTAACCAAAGAATATATCAAAATAAGTATTGAGCTAAGACAAAAAAAATAAGCATTAGGATATAAGTGAGACTGAGGTCTACAAATCCTATAAGGAGGGTGGCCATCTATACACTATTAATAATATGTAACACCTTTCTAAAGCTTTATTAATATGTGTCGACTTCTTGGGACTTTTCACTATCATTTTCTGCGCACTGATGTATGTGTGGGCTAGAATTTTAAAATTATTCCAATTCAGTTTAGTACGATCTAACCAATTTTGTGTGATATATAATTTTATAAGTGAACATATGTATATTAGCACTTGCATGTCCAATTTAGAGAGATAAATATTTGGTATGTGTAGTATTGCAGTCTCCCAAGATAAGGTGGATTTGTGATAACCCATTTTCTGTAAACGGACTTTTAGGGAGGTCCAAAGTTTGTGTGAATGATGACAGGACCAAAAGATGTGTAAAAGATCTGCATTAGGGTGTGAACAACAAGAACATGAGGGTGATTTATTTGCATCAAATTTGTTGAGCTTAGAAGGAGTAAAGTATGCATTATTGTTTATCATTAGTTGAGTGTAAAAGAGTTTTTGAAGGCGAGTATTCTATTGTATTTTTGATAGCTGAGAGTTTCTGATTTATAGATATATGAGAGTTGTGTTTATCCCAATAAGTAGAGAAGAGACACTCTTCACTATGAATTATTTGATTTATGAGATTATAAGATTTAGACAACATTTTCTCTGGGAGTATGAGGACTTTTAAAAACACTTTATAGTTGATAATATCGGTGCTATCTATATTGATGTGTAGGAATTTAGCATTAATTACATCTCTCAATTGACGTAAGATGACTAGATATTTAATATTAACCTTGAGAATTTTTACATTAGAGATAGTTTCATTCTTGTATTGCATTAGATCCCAAACTGTAAGATCTTTAATCAAGGGAAAATCTGAAAGATTAAAAGACATATTGTCTAAATTGATATTAGGATTTAAGTGAAGAGGTTGCATTAATTGAAATATATTTTCTAGATTTACAAGTTTTACCAAGACTTGAAAAGCAATAATTTTTTGTTTTAAAGAGTTAGGAATTTTAAATTTATTCGTTACTTCCAATGAAAGGAAAGGAAGAGCTAATGGGTTAATGTTTTTATTTGCAATATGTTGAAACCATAATTCTGTCCAAATAGAATTTTGATTAAACTTCGCAGTCTTTAAATTTAAAATGGATAATAATTTGTTTGCCGAGATAATCAAGTAGTAAAGGTGAAAATTGGGAAGACCAAGACCACCCTTATTTTTAGGTAAGATTAGCTTAATGTAAGAAATTCTTACTGATTTAGGAAACCACAAGAAATTAGCCAAAATTTTATTGATTTTTGAGAAAAAAGATTTTGGAATCATCTGATCCACCGCATTGAATTGAAATAACAATCTGGGAAGAATATTCATTTTTATTATAGCTGCTTTTGATAAAAGTGATAGATTTAGTAATTTCCATCTGTTCAAGTCAAGTATAATCAATGACCATATTTTAGCCAAATTATTTTGAAATGTGGAGAGACCATTATGATTTATATGAATCCCTAAATATTTGAAATTCTGAACTATCCGAAAAGTGAAATCAGGAAACATATATGTCTTGCGAGCAAGTGGATTTATGGGAAGAATATGTGTTTTTTGAATATTAATCTGATAACCAGAAACCTCTGAGAATTTTTCAATGGAACAAATTAGTTTGGGAAGATCTGAGCAGGGTGTTTGAAAATATATTATAAGATCGTCTGCAAAGGCGGACAAACATACTTTAGTGTTAAGGATTCTAGAATATTATGATATGTATTTTGCTTAATGTATAATAATAGAGGTTCTATATATAGATTAAATAAGAAAGGAGATAATGGGCATCCTTGCTTTGTGCCATTAAAGATCTTTATATTTTGGATATTTTCCTGTTAATATAAAGAAAAGTATAAGAATTTTTATATAGCATTCTAATAGAGTCTATGTAAGTAGATGGTATATTGAAACAAAGCATGATATGAAACAAGAAGTCCCAATTAACCCTATCAAAAGCCTTAGCAGCATCAAGAATTAATGCATACATAGGGTTTGAGTCATTTTTGGCAAAGTGAATAAGAGCATCAATTGTCAAGGTATTGTCCCACGAATGTCTATGTGACATAAAGCCCGCTTGTTCAGAGAAATTAAAGATGGTAAAACATTTTAAGTCTAGAAGCAAGTATTGAAGCTAAGATTTTGATATCAATGTTAATCAGGGAAATAGGTCTATAATTATTAGGATCAGTTTTCTTTGTCTCTTTTCAAAATTAATATGGTTTTGAGGTATTCAATACAGATCAGATATACCATGAATCATTATGTGGTTAAAAATTACTAGGAGAAGAGGTGAAATCTCTGATGAGAAAGTTTTAAAAATTCGGGTGTGAAGCCATCTGGTCCCGGTGATTTACTAGTTTTGAGTCTACTAATGGCTTCCGATATTTCTCTGATAGTCAATGGGGCAGAAAGTGTGTTCTTTTGTGATTCATTTAAACTAGGAAATTTAATAGAGGACGAAATTCACTATGTTTTGTTTACTCCTAAGATTATTGTCTTTTGAATATATCTCTGAGAACAATGATGTAAAAGCTGCAAAATGTCCTGATCAGTACTGTATTTCTTGTTATTATAATTTAATGTCGAAATTCTAGGAAGGGAATGATTACCTTTTATTATTCTGGCTAACACTTTAGAAGGAATCTGTGCCCATTCAGAGTATGTAGCTAATAACCTTTGCTCTGAAATGGTAAGGTTATGTTGATGCAGAAGCAATAATTCTTTTGGGAATTCAACAATAATTCATATGTTGAAGGATCGGAACTTATTTTGTACTGATTTTCCAAATTTTGAATTTTTGATTTTAATTGTAATTCTTTATTTCTATATTGTTTTTTAAAATATGATGCTTTGTTGATTAATATGCCCCTAAGAGTTGCCTTACATGCGGCCCATTGTATATCTAAGGGGATATCTGATGTGTGTAAATTAAGATGTGTTTCTTTTATTGTTTCAATTATTGATTTATGTATATTTTCCTTTGAAAGCAAATTATTATTCAATGTCCAGCTATTATATGAGCATAATTTTGGTGAATGTGGGACCAAACTTATACTAAGAGATATTCTAGAGTGGTCAGAAAAAAATCTAGGTTCAAGAGGGGTTTTTTTAATATATGTGCCCTTGATATGCACTCATTCATATCTTAGTGAAAGATATACAATGGAAATGCCAATGTATCATGCCTCCTTAATAGTGTCTTAGTCACTGCCCTGCCTCCATGAGGACAGTGCTCCCTGCTCATCGCTAGCCTCCACCAGGGTTCAGTTGTAAGGTGTACCCAAGTGGCTACCTTCACCTCCCTAGGATGCATTTGCACATACTCCCTGCCTGTGCCTTCTGGAACCTGAGCTGCTAACTGAATTCAGATCACCTGAGATGTACTCAGGGCTTTATCCTCACACACAACCAGTGCAGGCAACATTTTTTTTTTGTTTTGTTTTCCCACTCTGTGTCTGACCATCAGCTACCACTAGCTCCTCTCCTCTTTCACTGGTTCTACTGGACCAAACTTAGCCGACCCTGAGCTCAACTACATCCATGCCCAGGGATGGTGAGAAGATTGAATATGATGTTGAGGATCATAAGATTGCTGGGGAGTGTGGCCTAACCCCCACCATTCAGCGGCAACCTTGTGAGCTCAGTAATTCCTCATGTGAAGAAGTGCATGCATTCCTCCTCACATCATCAACCTCTAGACTAAGTGGCTAATGCACCCCTTATGTAGCACTTAGCTTGCAGAATCACGATTCTGCTTCACTCATTGAGCCTTGGCTACCTTACTCTCTACTTGGATGAATGAGCCTACGTTAGATGTTCACGCCCATCCACCCTCTGTGGCCCTTCCAGTACACATGCCATTTCTGAATGCAGGCTGTTTGGAGTGCAGTAAGGGCTTTATCCGACCGCACTGTGGGGCCACAATGCACTGGCAACACGTTTTGTCATTATTATTGTTTCATTAAGCATTGGAAGGCTCAGTAAAATATGTTCATGTAAAAATCTCTAAACAATTTGAAAGTGGAACATTTACGGCATCTGTGGTTTAGATATTGTTTAATTTTATGCTTTCCATATTTTTCAAAAGTTTCTGAGTGGAATATGTGTCTGGCTTTGCCAGGTACAAGCTGAGGGAGTGCAGTATGTGTCTGTCTTAAGCCTCACTGTGGTTAATAGTGTTTCACAGTCTGTATGAATCTGACAAAGGCAAAGTTCTAAGCAGCTTGTACCAACCTTCATCAGTATGGGGCTGCTTAACATAACTGCAGCATTAATGCACCTATGCCCATTCTAATTAGTTCTGGAGTGATATATTACCATAACAAGTACAGGGGCCATTGATGTTCCATTGTATTATGGTGTATGGAATTTAGAGGCCCCAAATAGCGTCAAAAACACACAGCTGTGACTGTTAATTGGTACATTATGGGTTATGAAGGAGTGGTGACATCAGGTTGTGTGTAAGGAAAGGCTACTGTTTAGACGTTGATTACTGGCAGGTGCCAGTGTGTACATTTTACACAGTAACAGCTGATATCATACCTGTCAACCTGCAGGCATTAAGAATCTGGACAAAAGCCCATGAAAAGTAGGTACAACTAGCCAAAAATCTGGACACTAATTGACACAAAATTTGCATGCATAATAATTTAACTCTGCCCACTCCAATGTGGGATACCAACATTCAAATGTAAGTTGTAAAATAGACAAAATAATAAAAAATATAACCAGAGCAATAGTGTTTGATTTATATTAACATCTGAACTTGTATAATGCTTTGAACTTGTACAAAACTAAACTTACATTTTCTTTTATAAAAACAAAATCAATTGAACTGATACAGTCGTATAAAATTAAAATAAATACAATTTTTAAATAAAAAATAAATCAAACAAGCCGTTACAACTACCAAAATGGTATACAATTATAATAAATACAATTAAATAAACTCCAACTACTAAACTGGTATACAACTGAAACAAATATAAATCAATTTTTATATGAAATAACATCAAATAAGCTTTGTCCCTGAGTAAGTATTAAATGGTATAAAGTTAAAATAAAATGTATTTTATAAAAACATCAAATAAGTTGTACCTACCTAGTAACTAACTTACTACTAATCTAATATTAACACAAAATAAGTTTTAACTGCTAAACTAATTAACTAAGAACTATACTAATACCAAGGTAAACTCAAGCAGCCTAGGGAAAAGCCATCTTCAGGCACATGTATGTATACCAATACCGCCAGCAGCATAGTTCACATTCTATAATGCCTATATAACCCACAATGTTGGCTAGCCTAGAGGTTTTCATAAAAGTTTTAATATATTAAGAAATGCCAACATGCAACTTGTTTTAAACAACCAAGTCACACTGACAATAACACCACTTACACAACCGGTCTGATGATCTCCAGTCTATTGCAGACACAGTTTGTGAGTCCTGAAGATGGGTGAAAGAACAGAATGCAGGCATAGCAAGAACCAGCAGAAAAAATGATGAATCAGTAAATCAGTTTGGGGTGCATCAGATTCATTCAGAGATAATTGTGAAAATGTTTTCCCAGTTATGCATTAACTCTGAAAATACGCATTCCACGCAGAAACATCAGGTAAAGTCCCTTAACAACAATAACAAAAATCTTAATGGAAGTAACTGGCAATAAGCATATGAAACACATTGCATTCAATTTTCTATCCTACCACCTCACTTCTGGCATGTTCACACTGACATCCTGTTAGCTGCACCCCTACATAAATGACTAGTCTGAAGACAAGTGCCCAAGTCTGTAAGCAATAGCTTTATAGTCTGTAAACCTTCCTCCACTGACATCCTGCTGGTCAGCTTTTACTCTTTATTTCCTAACAGACACTAATATTTACTCATACTGCTCTTACACTATTTCTTTCTCTTATATTTTCTTCACTTTTTCTAGACTTGCTATTCCCATTATTTATATCCTCCTGTCTTTCTTTAGTGGAACTGCATGCCTTCAAGGAAGTCACCCTTGGTCTCCTCCCTTCCTTTCTTATTTCTGCTTGCACGAGACAGTTATTAAACCACTTTCAGCTCTGAGCTAGTATTTGTGCGCAGTCAGCATTGACTTAGTGCACTCAAATGCCTCTTTAGTGTGTTTTTATTTTGCTATAAAAGTGTCCCTTCAAACAAATTGGGATGTATATAACAGTGAAGCCTACAGTTTGAACACCAGTCTGTGGGCTATATTTTTATGTAAATTGTAAATATTATGGCAGCCTAAACAAAGAACATTGGCCACTATAATAGCTCCAGTTTCTTAGACCGTAGCAGTCCCATTGGTACTTTTTCCTTTAACTGTGCTCCCCTTGTTATTTTTAGCAGTCCACTGTTTCCCTTCCTTAATTTTGTTTCTCTTCTTGTGTAACCACTTTCATATTTTCCAGAGCTGCAGTTCTGAATTTTGCTTACTTTTTCTCATTGTTTTGCTGATCTGTAGGGGTTGGGGTAGCCTTTGGACTTCACATTTCAAAGTCTATTAGAAACCTCCTTATATTACACAGTTGTTCAAACAGTCAAGTGCAGTTTTTTACTATTATCACCATTAGTCAGGTCAAGGTGATATTGGACTAACTCTCCAACTAAAACTGTGTCTTAGAGCAACAGAATCAAGACTTTCATCTACTAGCAGAGAGGCCTTTTAAATTGCCTAGTTCCTTTTACTTATCTGTCTCAGCAGATTTGTGGCTGTTTTAAGTTCAGTCACCGATTGTTTTTTTCCTCTGTCTCTTTGCCAAGTTTTCACCCACTTTGTTTGCCCTCACTAATGCTCGGGCTCACTCCACTACCCTACCCTAACCTTAATTCCCATCCACCCCTCTTACTCTACATTTATACTTCCACAGCATCACCCACATATTCCTCAAACCAATATCATCAGTTCCCAACAAAAGAAAACCAATTGATAGCACTACTCCCTATAGTAACACTCACTCTTGTTTACCACCCAAGACTCTCTCTCAAACTGTCTTAATTCCTGCACACTTTAAAAATCAAATTTCATCTCCAACCAACCCAGTACTCTCCTAACATTTTCTAATCCTAATTTACAACAGATAAACCCAAGTTAAATAAGATGCCCCTAATTCTGATTATTTTACTGTTTCTCCTCACTGTACTAACCTTTATCACCAGTTATCAAATCTACCTCCTTCAAATACTTAAGACTTCATCTAGTCCTCACAAAGAATTATGCTTGCCACAACTCTGTTTTTTTCCGGACTATCCAGAAATCAAATTGATTCAACGGTAGTTCGGAAAACACTTTAGAAACTCCAGCATTCTCTTTCAAAAAAGGAAACAAGACTATTTGAGTTTGTTAAATCAGCTGATTTACTATGCTTTTTTACAGAAAAGCATAGTAAATCGGCTAAAAGCAGGCATCTGGAATGGAAGAAGAGGGTGTTCCCCATTAGGTGATGTCACAGTGACATCACAAAGTGGGTGGAATATGGGCGGGAGTGAGGGTGGGAATGGGTAGGGTTACAGGTGATGCAAGGGGTATGGCCTGACTCCAGGTTTAGCCACAATGAAAGGTGGCAACCCCTAGAAAGAATATCAACATCTACCAAGTCTGTCTTTCTCCATAAATACCCTATCTCTACAAACAAATCATATCTGATTTATTTTTCTGTAAATATCTCAAAACTAAGTATTCAAATGTATGATCAAATACCAAACCAAGACCAAAATATAACTGCCCACACTCTTCCCTCTGTAAGATATCATTTCAAAAAATTAGCAGAGATATTCACCCCAACCCAGGTCCCATTACTCATAAAATCATCACTTTCATTCCCAAAATAAACCACTCACCTAATACATCTCAACAAGAAAAAAACTGAATCCAAACTCACCTTACTAAATATAAACCTAAGAAGTATGTGCAATAAAATCCAAGACATGCATGCCTATCTTGCTGTGTACACTCATTGTGTAGTTATAGCTACTGAAACTTGGTTAAAAAAAGAAATAAAGGATAAGATGACCCCCAGGATATAATATACTCAGGCATGACAGACAAAACAAGCATGCAGGGGGTGTAGGAATCATCTGCAAAAATTCCCTAACCAATATACCCAAATTCCCTAACCAATATACCCAAATTTAACAATGATGAACTTTTAATAAGACTCCTAAAAATCAACAATAGGAAAACTATATGTTCAGCAGCAATTTATATACCGCAGTGGAATAAAGTTGATACTGCTGATGGCATCCTGTATTGGATATCCCAACAAATTATCCATGAAACTATAATACGTGGAGACTTAAACATAGATTGGCTACTCAGAAATTCCACTACCCACACTGAATCCATAAGCTTGTACCACTCCAGACAATTAATAATCACACCTACTAGATCAACAAAACTTCAGGGAGACACTCAACATTAGACTGTGGTCTTACAAACAAATCAGACAAACTGACTCGCTGCCTCTCAGATAGCATAAGTGACCACATACCTACATATGCCATTAGAACTCACCATAGCCTAGATAAACATGTTATCTATAATCAC
>NC_056728.1:1686237464-1686317464 GCF_019279795.1 Protopterus annectens
ATATTCAAAGAAAGAAACTTGCCTCCTGCTACAATAAAATAGCTAAATTTGCCACCAATCTCTTTTATAGGACCCTCCCATTGTCTTAGCTTAAAGCAATTAAACTGGCGTGAATTACACAATTACCTAACATATTCACAACTAAACTACAGCACATAAACTCATTCATAATCATCCAGAAAAATGCCCTGTATTACAAAACTTATTAATGCCCTACTGTCCAGCAAGGGACCTCTGCCCTATTAACAAATTCTTCATATTTACAAATAAGTCAAATAATGTTGCAGGAGACTTGCTCTACTCCCAATGCATTGTTAAACTCTGGAATAGAATCCCCACAAAATTAAAATTCTCCAACAAACTTAATAGTTTTTAACCACTGCTTAAACAACATCTTAACCAATCTTGGTCCTGCACATGGTCATCACCAGGTTAAGACTGTGTTCACTATACAATACTCTACAAATACTCTCCTTAAACAGAATACTATCAGCCTCTCACAGAAGCAACAAAACATTTTTTATATATAACTGCTGCCTGTACAATCCGCTAGGTTATATGTGGGCTTTCTCTTTAATAACTTCCATCTCTGTAAAATCTTAGAATGTATGCAGTGGTGCAGTGGTAGCATTGTCACCTCACAGCAAGAGGTTCTCTGGTTCAATTCTCGGCTGGTGTGCCTTCTGTGCAGAGTCTGCATGTCCTCCCTGCATTTGTGTGGATTTCCTCCAGGTGCTCCGGTTTCCTCCCATGTTACAAAGACAGCGATTCAGGTTGTAGCCTGCTATAGGTCCCCAACCATGACCCAAGACTCACACTCCACATTTCTAAGTGCCGTAGAGAATATTAGGGTCCAACCTAACACTCTCATACTGGGCAACTTCAACTCCCCCTCCATTAACTAGGAAAACTACTCATGTACCAATACACTTGCCCGTCCCCTGGAATTCATTAATTCCAATGCCCTGGCCCAGCTCATTCTTATCCCCACTGGAGGTAGCAACATCCTTGACCTGGTCATTAGTAACATGGGTGACCATTGCTCTGTACCAATAGTCAACTCCTCCCTGGTTAGATCCGACCACAAACTAATCACCTTGGAAACCCCCCCCCCCCCGTAAAGGTAACCACCATGAAAAACTTCTCCAAAGCTAACTCTGGGCTCCTAAAAACAGAGGTGGCTAACTTCATGGCACCCATGCAATTGGAGAACAGCTGCATGACTGCCACATCATCTCGCCAAACCCAATATAATCAAGATGGTCTCCTCCAAAAAAAGGAAGCCAATCTGGTGGTCCCCTGCCATAAACAAACTCTACAACAGAAGGCGGAAACTGATGAGAAATAAGGTGAAGGCCCAAGACTGGAAAAACTCCCTTATCAGCTTCAACAAAAACTTGAGATCCCTCATCAAATCCTCTAAAGCTAGCTATGAAAACAGATTTGCAGCCAATAGTAAAGAAAACCACAAGGCCTTCTATAGTTATGTAAAGAATCTCCACAGGAATACCCAGATTTGCTTGAAGCTGTTGCACAATGGTACCTCCTATACCGAGCCAACAGATATTGCCAGAATACTGGCCAACAGATTCAGTGCCAACTTTACCCCTCTATCCCCCACCAAAGGACCAATCACAATACCAGTAGATTGCCAGGCACCCAGTATTACTGCTGCAGAGGTTAAAACAGCACTGTCCAAGGCCAAGAATACAGCTTCTATGGGACCTGACAATATCCCTGGCTGTGTTCTACATGAACTACAGAGTGAACTGGCACCTCACCTGTGTGCCCTGTTCAGTCACATTCGCACCTCAGACTTTGTCCCTACCAAATGGCGCACTGCTACAGTCATCCCTCCCAACAAAGGAGGAGTGACTACAGACCCTGGGAACTATCGCCCCATTACCCTGACAAGTCTGATATGCAAAGCTATGGAATGCATCATCATGGACCTAATAAACAAAGATATAGGGAACCTCCAAACTCTGGATCCCACACAGTTTGGTTTTGTGATAGGTAGATCATGCCTGATCAACCTAGCCGACCTCTTTGAGTCAATCTCCAGAGCTGTGGATGAAGGCAAGGTGGTTCATACAGCCTACCTTGATCTGGCCAAGGCCTTTAATACCATTCTACACTCAGGAATCAAAGAAAAACTCACTAAGCTAGGCATCAACCCCTATATCACTAGGTGGGTTGCAAACTGGCTCACAGATAGAACCCACAGTGTAAAAGTAGCTGACTCCAAGTCAGACTGTCGCTCGGTCACGAGTGGAGTCCCACACGATTCTGTCCTGGGTCCTCTCCTGTTTGGTATCTACTTCTCTGAAGTTCAGGCCAACATGAAGGGACTGTGGCTAACAAAGTTCGCAGACGATTGCAAGTTGGGAGCCAAAATTAACTCCCCAAGGGATGTTGACATCCTGCAGAAAGGCCTCACTGAGACCAATGACTGGTGTCAGAACCATGGCCTTAAGCTCAATGCCAAAAAATGTGTCATTATCCCCTTTGGGAAAAACCCGGTTCCCATGAATTACCACATTGATGGTAGTCCACTGAACACAGAAGGGGTCATAAGAGATCTGGGAACACAGGTTGACAACAATGTCTCTTTTGACCACCACATTGCCACTGTGGTCAGAAAGTCCTTCTATGTGGCACATCTCATTACTAAGGATTTTGCATCCAGGAAGAAAGAGGTCATTGTCTCCCTCTATTCTCCCCCTCATTAGGCCAATTATCGAGTACAATGCCCCATTTGTCATGTAGCTCACTAGACACCTACAACAACTAGAGAGGCCACAAAAATACATCACAGAGGATCTTATGGCTTAAACACTTGTCCTATACGGACAGACTCAAAAAACTCCAACTATTGTCTGTCTCATATTGCCTACTTAGAAGGGATCTCTGCTTGACTTACAAAGCCATGTCTGATTCAGCTCTGTTAGAAATGCTACATCTAAAGAAATCCCAATCCCTCCACACTACACACTCCAGAGAACTCAACCTCATTATCACAATTAACAGAACAAGCTGGAGGGACAGGTTCATAACCCAGAGATTGCCCATGCTATGGAATAGACTTCCCATACATGTCAAGCAGAGCGCCTTACTGGCCCTCTTCAAGAGAAATCTTGATGAGTGGATGGGAAATAGAAAATTCACCTCGGGGATCACTCCAGTGGCTCTACTTAACAGAGGCACTGGGAACTAAGGTCAGGTGGTACAATGCCAGGGCAATCCTATGGACTAGGCTTGTAAAGGCTCCAGGGCCATTAGCCTAATACACACCTATGAACCTATGAACCTATGTGTCTATAGTGTTTCTCCCCAGGCGTCAGCTGAAAATTGACTCGTACCAAGTCGATCTTTCCCGGTTAACAAATATAAAATAAAATAAAAGTATAAATGTAACTACTGTTTGTGTATAAATGTAAAGAGAAATGAAAGTACTCTGTGTTTAACTGGAACTTAGTATAATGCAATGTAAGCAAATGGAACTTTTCTCCCCAGGCCTCTGCTGAAAATGGGTATTACTCAATCGAACTTTCCCAAGAAACAAAAACAAATAAATTAAGCTTTTTTCTGCTTCCAGTAGGAATGTAGGAAACTACTCAGAAACACATGCTTAAAAAACACAGACTAGCAAAAATGATGGGTAAATTTAAGCACATTATGAAAGAAACAGTATAAAATCTGTAACCTTTAATGAACTGTATTACAAAATTCTACCATACAAGATCATTTATTTTTCTAAAAAAAAAAAAAAAAAAAAAATATATATATATATATGGTTCTACCTGACATAATCGAAACCACACAACACCGACAACCACATCACCGACACCACATATTCGACAGTCCATAAACACGAAACCACACATAACCGACAACGAAATAACCGACGGTACACAAACACGAAACCCCATACACTGCACACACCACAATAACAATTAAAAACAAAACACATCCCCATTCCACAAACCACACACACAACACAAGCACACCAAAATCCTACAAGCCCACACTAAACCTTACCTAACCCTAAGGTCCGTCCCCTATCGCACCTTTACCTACCGCTCCTAACCCCTCCCCTACTTAACCACACTCCTACCCCACCTAACTCCTCCCCCCACCCCTAACTCACCTAACCTAACACCCCACCCCACCTAACCCTTCCTAACACTAATCCCACCCCCACCCTCCCTAACCCTAACTCACTTAACCCACCCCTATCCCCACAGACCGTCAATCTCCACACTTTACCTGCTCCGCACCCTAACGTCCCACCCGCATACTCACACAGCCTTTCCCATCGGCATCCTCGGCGTTGGTGTTGTCATCCGTCGTGTCGGTCTTCTGCATTGTCGATGTTCTGCCACCGCGATTCGGTCTTCTTCGTTTCGATCTTCTGGAGCTCAATTCTGTCGGTCTTCTGCGCTGTCGACGAAGTCAGGTAGAACCATATATATATATATATATATATATATATATATATATATATACAGTGAGAGAGGTAAGGTACGTGCCCTCTTTTGTTAAATTATGGTGTATGCTGGTCATGTAGTGTGGTTTACTGGGTACTAGACAGCTTCAAAAATCATATGTGATGAGGTGGAAAATTATGTGAAAGAGTAAATCAAGCCTGAAAATAACTGCATACCTCCAAAAATAGAGACATTGTGTGCAGGGATAAATCAGTCCTGAAAATAGGTATGTTCTTCCAAAATAGGTTCAGCTGAGACTGAGGTCTGCCTGGGATTGTATTTGTATATTGTGGGAGTCTTCTATGAGCAAGCCCTTCACAATCCGGGACCTACACAAATTAGGCGGACATGAACTTTCTGTTTGAATATTCTCAGACTGTTATGTTATGACTCTGACATTTGTTGTTCAAAGTAGGGACCATCCAAAAGTTGGCTGGTGTTGTGGCTGGAATCGTGTTCTAGATTTCCACAATGGGCATTAGTGATTCTGGATGGATAACAGAGCCCTCTGATGCTCCAAAGTGGCAGGTTCATGATGGTTTAGGACTCTGTCTCACTGTCTAACTACACAATTTGAGCTTGGCCTTGTACCATATTTATTTTTCATCTGTTCACTTGCTGTGCTCACCATGAGTGATGTAATATGATAGCTCCTTTATTTCACAGCGTTTCACATCTGCAGTATAATAAATCTGAGGCAACGTCCATGATGTCAGTAGTCCCAAAAGGCTGGTTTGTGAGTCCCTGCTGTTCAAGGTTTATGTGCATGATCTACTGAAATGGTTACACTGCTGAAATCTTTCAATGTGTAGAAGACCCATGCAGTCTTCAACCAGAGAGCACACTCAGCCTCTATTTCTTGACCTTGTCTTGTGAGTCAAGTAACTTGCAATTTATTATTCTGATTTGTAAATAAACACAAAATATACATATAATATATACTCTAGCTCAGTTTCTGTTTGATAGTAGTCTCAGCAATTTTGTTTTCACTGGCAAACTGTCTGCATTTGGAAAATGAATAAGGTTAAGCGTATGAGTGTCTTTTACTTAGACTTATCCAAAGCACTCTGTAGAGTAGTTCACTGTAATGTTCTTCCCCTTAGAATTTCATCTGATAAGCATACTATTTATTCATTCTGTGATTAGCTACTTAAACCAGTATAGGGTCATGTAGGAGATGCAGCTATCCCAGCACTTAGTGGGTACAAAGCATAGCTAGCTGTTTACACTCAGTGGTCCATTAACCCCTTACAGGAAGCAGGCATGCATAATTACATTCACACTGCACACAGACATCCATGGGCAGCTCAGAAGATTAGCAGTTCACCTATGTCACATCTTTGGCTGTAGGAGGAAATGAGAGCACCCAACAAAACCTCACATGGACACAGTGCCACATGTAGACTCTACAGGACCATGTTGTCCTTAACTCCCCAGCTTGGAACACACTGTGTCAGCTATCACGAACACTTCTAGTAGCAAATAATACACTGCTGTGTTTTACTACTGACTCTAATACACTTACGTTAAGTCTGAGTAAGACTACTTAGGTATGCATCTTGTGGCTTGATACATCATAAGTTGGCCCACAAATTTGCAACATGTTAGTGTTACCATTCAGATGTCATACACAGACAGAATCCTGCTTGAATTGATACTATTTAACACGGTTTATTCATTTGATTCCTATTATTCCCCATTTAGTTAGAAGAATAAACTGTGCCTGTATACACATTTGCACACCTGAATTATACATGCATTCATACTATAAGATCAGATACACATTTAATATTTTCAAGGATATCACGCATTTAGTATGTATTTTAAGCTTAACTAGAAGACCTTACTGCTAATTCTTCACAGGTGTTCATTTGCCTGACACTTGGTGACTCCTCATTAGGAATCTTGAACTTTCTGGAACTTCAGAACTTTCTTGGACCTGGAAATTTTTGGAAAAGGTGTATTTTCTGGAAAGAATTATGAGTTTTAATCAAATGTCTGAAGTTTGCTCAATACATCTTTTCATTGGGAGAACGTATCTAGATGGATCTTTCTGATTCTGATGCCTGTTTCCATTGCTCAGTTTCATGCCACAAATGCATACTGTTCCCTTGTGATAGACTTGGCAGTGGTTATAGCTTTCAGTAAAAAAAAAAACATAGCAGCTTTGCTTGCCTATAGTTGTGTTTTTCCTTCCTGGATTCTGAGACTACAAGTTATTGCATCAACTGTCCCCTTGTGTTTGACAAAGGGGAACATAGTCTTTATCATGGGTTAGGGAAATTTGAAATTATTGACCAGAATGTTCTTGTATTTAAGTCAACACAGATGCACAACTGCCTTGATGAGCAGCAGCATAGCAGTTCGAACTATCTGGCTAATCAGTTGCTCTGTGGTGTGGGTATGTCACATATATCTGAAGATAAATAAATAAATAAATAAAAATACGAAAACAAGCTGTTTAGACCCTTAGTACTGAGTAGTGTAAGCTTTCTGTGCAAAACTGTGCCCTCTAAATGGCTTCCAATCGAATAGGAATTATTAATAGCAAGTTTCACACTGATGGAAAAGGGCAGAAAACACAAGAGCACTGAATATTGATCATTATACAATGACTGTCCATTAATATTCAAAAATGAGCATGCTGACTGGCCAGCCCAACCAGCGTGCTCGTTGTAAATCTGAGATACCAACGGGAAAAGGTCTGGTCACCAAGACTTTTTCCCATTGGTATATCTCATCATTTTTTTTATTTTTCTTTTTTTAAAACAAAACAAAAAAAGAAAACAGAAAACCTGTAATGAATGAGGGAGACAGTGTAGACAAAATAAGAGGATAATCAGGCACGTTCTCCAAAACTAAAGAAACTTACCTGATTACCATTTTAATTTGTCTGTCCCAGCTCTCCCGAACGTAAAAAGTCTCCCGGTTTCTTTCTTTCCTTCCCAATTAAAAAAAAAAAAAAAAAGGCAACGGAGATCTTCCCTTCTCCATTGCTATCTTAGCACAGCACAGATGTACTGCATAAGTGTGGGAACACAAGTCCCATATGCATGCGCAGTACATCCAAAAAAGCCCCAGGATATGGAAAAATGCAGAAGGGCAGCACGGAGGCATTATACAATGACATTATTTAAGAAAAGTAAGTATTTTTTTCTTAAATAATGTCATTGTATAATAGCAATAACCCATGGATGGGTGTGGGCAATGCTGGATTTACCCATGGTTGGCTTTGTTTGGTCACTCGGGCTTTGCCCTTGTGACCAAACCATACCAACCATGGGTAAATCCAGCATTACCCACACCCAGCCGTGGGTTATTGCTTAATTGTTTTTCTTCTTTAAAGTTCCAAGGAGTCAAACACACCTGGAATTGCTAATGTGGGTGTCACCCCCCCTACATATATATATATATATATATATATATATATATATATATATATATATATATACATACATATCATATCTCAGAGAAAATGAACTTTCCAAGGTAAAGAAATTTCAGGCACCCCACAAGGGGGGATTGAATTAGGAATCATTAAGGTCTTTGTCTCATAGACACAAGGTACAGGGTTTAATTCTAACCTCGGGTTATTGGCTAGGCCCAAAATAATCTTTCAGGGCAGTTAGCCTAATATTCAGTTATAAACCTAATATATGCAGGTCTGCACTTTCAGTCATTCAGTCTAGCTATTGTAGGACATGTACTAATGAGTCTCAGAATTTCCAATAATTACCCCGCAAGCATTCATTTCATCTTTGAAATTACAACCAAAGAAGTTGTAGTAGTAGTGGTAGTACACAATGTCTAAACTCATAAATGTACTACTGGGGTCACCAATAACTGGGTATTATTTATTATCCCATGTGTATAAATCCAGAGCAAAAACTTTGACATGGCTTGTAGGGATCAAGGTAAACCATGAATTTTCTTGGTTTTGAGAGTGTTTTTCCATGCATTTTGAATACATATTATCATGCTTTCACACTTTTTTGTTCCTGTCTGATTACTATAAGGCATCTAGCTCTTTCTTTGCACTTTTCCATGCCCATTTGACCAGTATGGATTTTCTGAACCATTTCATCACTCAAAGAGAACATGACAATGACTGTTTCTCCCTTTAGCAAAGTACAGTATCTGAATGTATAAATTAACTTAGTGAGTCCAGCATTCAGCAATAACTTTGTACATTGCTTTCTGGTTAGTGGTTAATATAATTAAACAAGTTACATCAATACACACACAGCTACATTACTTTGCAAAGTGACTAACTTGGCATCTGCCAGTCTCTCCTCACTGATGGTAAGATTTTGCATCTAAATTTCTACACGTATACCTTCACTTATTGAACTCATGTTTATACGCCAAACAGTTTTCTAGAAGGTAATCACTCCAACTGCAAACTATACAACTACAGTTCATAGCTGTGTAATTGCAAAACCATTCTCAGCAAATGTATAAGTTCAATGTATATTTTTTCAAACTCAGAGCTTATTTCAGGCCTTTTGTGAGTTTGCCTGATATCAGTGTTGCAGCACACATTGTTCTCCATAAACAGTTGTAATGCAGACCTCCACTGGCTAGTGGTTTTCACAAAACAGCTTCTAATGATTTGCTGTCAGATTCTACAATACATTTTGGAGCAGGTGTTTCATTTACTTTATCCTATTCAGCTGTGTTGAGGAACCGGACCTTATCCTGGCACTCAGTTGGCATAAAATAGAAAAGTAATTCAGTCCATCACAGGACACACACACGCACACACACACACACACGCACACACGCACACACGCACACACACACGCACACACACACACACACACACACACACACACACACACACACACACACACACACACACACACACACACACACACACACAGTTTGCAGGATCTCTATTTTACCTACAACATATTTTTGAGATGGACACAGAGTGGACAAATAGATTCACTACAGATGTTATTTGCTCCACGCAAGAACCAAATAATGGAATCAAGCACAGATATGCAGCAATGCTAAATGCTACACCATTGTGCAGCGTTTGTTATTGGTGAAAACATTTACCATCTAAAAAGGATGACAATGGGCTATTTCTTAGCCTGTACATAACTTTTGATCAGTGGTGATTAGTGGCCTGAAACCAATGCTCTTGTCTTGAAAAATAGCTGTACCTAGACCACTTTATATAGCATCGACTTTTGAACAGAATTTTTTTATCAGAAAAATAGTAAGTAATAGATGTCCAGTAATGGCCACTTTTAACTGGTAACTTTACATCATGTATACTGTCGCATGAAAATCTCACTTGTTTGCTATAACAACTCTGTCTTAGTGTTGTATTAACATCTACAAGCCCTGGTGCATTTCTAGATAAGTAAATGATCATGCCAAGAAAAGTCTTGGATTCAGCTTTGTTTCTAGATATTTCTGTTTCTGCAATGGCTTTGACTTTTTCAAGCACTGTTTTTGTCCTTCACTTGCAAGAACATGGTTCAAAATAACTGAATTTATTTGTACCAATAGCACTTTATCTCAGCATTCAAATGTATGACCATCTTTCAACTACTGTACGACCCTCTTTCAACTACTGTCTAGCACATTATGTTTCTCTTTAAGTGCAAGCAACCACTAATATGTCATCATCAATGCTTACAAAACGTTCAAGGTCAACATAAGCTTCATCTGTTTTCCCTGGATGCTCATCTTGTGCTGAAATCAAGATGAATGGTAATTGCATGGTATAATACTTCCCAGATATGTTTTTAACATGATACACTTAGCTGACTCTTTGGACACATTTATAGACATAATCTATATCTATTACAAAGAACATCTTTGCTCTTATCGGGTTAGATGTGACATCATTAATATCAGAAAAGAATAATGTGGCCTATTGCATGTGCTGTTAAGCCCATGTGAGCTAAACAACAGTACTCCCCCACCCCCCGGCTGCCATATCTTCAGTTTCGGCAGTTGCAGTTTCAGTTTTGGTTGCAGTAATGATTGGATTCTGCAGTGTATGGTTCATGCTCAAAAAGCAAACATTTCTGAATGCAAATATTATTTGTCTTCTTATCCATTCAGTAAGTCCACAATCAATTAGCTAATGCCATGAAATCACAACAAACACTGTGTGTGTGTGTGTGTGTGTGTGTGTGTGTGTGTGTGTGTGTGTGTGTGTGTGTGTGTGTGTGTGTGTGTGTGTGTGTGCGTGCATGTGTGAGTGTGCACACGAGTAAAGGACAGCTGTCCATTGAATTGTTAACTCACCTAGTTTTTGGTTCATTAATGAAATCTACTCCTTACTGCTCCTCATTAAGTTTATGTAAAAACAATCCTTATGAGTATTTTGAGCATTTATATCTGCATATTTAACCAAATGTAATTTGCAAAAAAAAAAAAAAAAAAATGTAGGTTCAGCCCTGATGGAGTATAGGCTGGAAGAGCACATATTCTTCTGACTACTAATTTCAGTATCTGTAAGCTCTGGCACATAATTATCAAACACACAAATCCATACTTCAGATAGAAACCTAGGTTCAGCTGTACGCCATAGGAGTGCTTGAGAAGACATAATCCTAAATTGAGACATATGTAGACCAAGAAAGAGGTGCAGTAGACAGTATGAACATTACCAGCTTCTTTTACTTCTAGGTTAGTTTCAGATTTTTAGCAACTGTGGCATCTTATACAACATCCTTCTAACCTGAAGTGTTAGCTACTGACAAAGCCTTACAATGCATCACAAAATGGAGGATATGATAATCCAAGGTAGGGAAAGAGACTAAAGGGACCAGTAAACAACCACGAAGCACTGTTAAGGAGTTCTACATTAGTGTGCAAGAATATTGCAGTGAAATCTATGGCTGAGGTTTATGAGGTATGGTCACTTTGGCTGGAACCCATTATAGAACTGAAAAGGAGTGAAGCACCTTCACTCAACCTCCCCAGTAGGAGAATGTTAAGAAATTCCATAGAGAATAACAAGTCCAAAAATAGCTGCATCCTGACATACACTTTAGATTATCACAGTATCAGAAATTTTATTGAAGAAAACTGGGACATTGTCACAGGAAGCCCTATTCTGATTAACATCTTAGGTGAAGTCCCATCCTTTGTTTATAGGAAGGCCAGGAACATTAGAAGTTTTGTTGAAGTTAAACCTAGATCATATGAGAGAAACACTAAAAGATGTGAAACTAATTGTACATTTTGTATATTTATACAGCAAGGTGATAGTTTTTATTGCCCTTATTTAAAGAAAATCATTAAGACCAGGGCAGGGGGTGACTGTAACACTACAAAAGTAATTTACAGGGCACAGTGCAATGAATGTGATGCATTCTATGTGGGCAAGACTGCAAATAAACTCAAGCATAGGATTTCATGTCAACTGTCAGAAATCCGCTCTGGATGTAAAAATAATGCACTAGCCAAACACCTTTCTCTTCATAAAAGACACACAGGTTTTAAGTTCCAGATCCTGGATCGCATAGACATGGGTGATCTTGAAAGAGACATCCTAAATATTGTGGAGAAACATAAAATCATGTGGTAATTAAAGCTGAACTCTTTTAGGAAGCCTGGACTAAACTACTACTGTTCAAAATGTACTGGAACTTAGAAAATTGCCACATTGTTTACATGACTAATTTTATTTTATTTTATTTTATTTTATTCTACCAGTTGGTTTTAAATACCATTTTAAATCAGTTTTAATTTAAGTGTATATTTTGTTTCCATCATTATACATTTTTTCTTATTATTTTTTCCTTTTCTGGTTCTCTTTTTTTTCCACTTTTATTCAAAATGGTGTGTAATAAGTTCTTCTTTCAGCTTTTCCTGGTTAGGAGTTGCCACAGCCGATCATCTGTCTGCTCATGATTGGCAGTGGAGTTTTACAGTGTCAAGTTGCCAGCCCAGTGCCCAACCTTCCACAGAAGGCACACACATGCACACACTCACACCTCGGGTCAATTTAGAGTGTCCAGTCCACCTACTGGATGTCTTTGTGATGTGGGAGGAAATCAAAGCACCTGGAGGAAACACATGCAACCACAGGGAGAACATGCAGACTCCACACAGAAGGAACCCCAGCCGAGAATTGAACCTGAGAACCTCTTGCTGTGAGGTGGCAATGCTAACCGCTACACCACCATGGCTGCCCAAAATGATGTGTAACAACAATACTAACTAATTATACAATAATATTTTTATAGATAGCTTTTAGGGTTCTTGTACACAGACCTGAAGAAGTCTATAAGGACAAAAGCGATCTTTGTTAACAATAGGTTATGAAAATAGAATATGATTTTTACAATTGATTTTTTACATGCAATGTGTATATGTATATATTTATATATTTTTTTTTTATTGCCAGATGGACTAAGGTTGATATATTTCCAGCCATGTAGTATATTGTCTTGGATAAAATCACAGACTTAATAATCTACTTAATGTTTGTGTCTTTCGGCTTTTCCTGGTTAGGGGTCACCACAGTGGAACTCCAGTCCGCTAATGATTGGTAGTTGATTTTTACATACCGAGTTACCAGCCCTAATGCACAACCTTCAATGAAGGAACGCCCATTCGTGCATGTCTCCACGCAGAAGATGCTCTAGCTGAGAATCGAACCGGACAGCATCTTACGGTGAGGCGACAACGCTACCGCAGCACCACCACCGCGGACTTAAATAAGAGGTACTACATCATTATAATTTGTATTTAAAGTACATCAGGGTTATCCCAAACCAGTAAGAACACTCACCGGAAGAGCAGCGTTCCGAAAATAAAGTCTAAAAAAGCCAAAAACCAAAGCGGAACGCTGTAGCTTGCAAGTAAACACAAATAATGTCTCAACAATTCAGAAACTCCGGAATCACTAAGAACAAAACAAAACGATACTCCGAGCCAAAACGTAGCAGGAACGTCCTTTAATCAGTGAGCGCTTTCACCCAATAGGGCTTCATCAGACTGTACAGTTATAGCACAATAAACTACTCCCTTGCCTGATAAAAAGTATATATATATTTAGAAAGCTTGTGAGGAAACTATTACTCTATTTTTGTTTTACTTGGATCGCTTGCCTGTGTACTTAATAAAGGATTTTCGACTGGAAACAGCCTGCCTGCCTTGCTTGGATTACTTTCGAATAATTAGTAATTCTGTACAATTATATATTTTTATTAAAGTTTTTTGACTTGACAAGTTTAAGTTCGCTACTTCTACTACTGTTGTCTGATCTGATTAATATACAGTGCTTAACTAGAGATATATGGACTGAAAATCTTCCACACAGAGGAGTTTCTTACACTGTTTTGTTTTTTTTTTTTTACTTTAAAAGACTGTGCAAACTACTTGCTAGCATTAATACCACACACAAAGCATTACAGTGCTCAGTTTTGACCTCAAATGCAATACTGGCATGAAATGCAGTGAACAGTGATTAGGATCGGTCAGTTGCGACCCCTAACACTTTTGTCGGGGGTGGCTGTCCCCTTTGCCCATCCTAAGTATGCTACTGATCAACTGCTCCCGTCTCCTCAGAAAGATGCAATGACACAAATCTTTTCTAGCCTGAAAAAATAAAGAAACAGGAAAGGGATAGAAATCCATGACTGTGTATACATGTTGTCATACAATCATTTGTATTGTTTTTCTCCACATATCTGTTACTGCATGGATTATAGTACTGGAAATTTGATGTGCTCCCCCCAAATATGACTCCCTAATTCTTGTACAAACAAGTCAAATATGTCATCCTGCAGCCATAATGAAATTGCCAGACCATCGCAAGTAGGGCAGTTTTACTAGTTATTTTCCCATCTTCCACCTATGTAGGCAACAAATGGAACTTTAATTAAAAAACAGTTGTGTATACCTTTAGAAAATGGAAGAAATTTGCTTGGACAAAATTGTCTAATCTGTTAAAGAAATATTAAGTGTTCTCCTATGTATATTACCTTTTTTTTTAGTTGTTATGGACATTGCATATAGTTTATTTGCTTTTTCTTGTTACTATACTGTTAAGTTATTGTGTTATAAAATGCATAAAACATTCTGGAAAAAAAATGGAAGCAATGCATTGCAGATGAAACAAAATTATTGCAGACCCTTCTCAGCTTCTGCAATGGATATGTTCAGGAGCTCCTCATACCTTTGGTGGGGGAGGCTGACTGAAGTATTCTTCTTCTTACTGGAGAAGAACTTGGTTGCTATGGCAACTTTGCAGATTGTCAGTTTCAGGAAGGTCAGATTCATGCAGGTGTTTTTTTTTTTTTTTTTGGCTGAAAAATAGGTGTCATCATTAAGCAGTAATAATTTATTTACAATTACTTCATACTGCTTTGGTAATATATTAATTTAATATGTGTAACAATTTCAGGTTATTTATTGATAAGGCTACTACTTCTTTCAACAATAGCTACACCTGCAGAAACATGGGACTGATCAAAGGGAGAGACAACAAAGTTAGCTTAGCAGGAAACATCATGACCAATATTCAATTCGATACTGAGATACCATAGACAGAAAGAATTATAGGTCATATACTTATCTGCATATCCTGAATATCATTGCTCCTATGTCTCTTTTCCTCAAGTACCTCCTGCCCTGACCTAAAATGTTTGACTGGGGAAAAAGGATCTCACAGTTCTGGGCCTGTACTCAAAATAGATATGCTGATGGTTACAGAGGACTGCGTTGTTAAGCGTTGGAGGAGAAGTATATGAATGATAAGTTCACGTAGTATGCTTATGAAATGAATAACAGCACATTATGTACCGTGGATAAAGACAAGGAGTTGATAATGAAGCATGTTGTGTAGTTTGGATTCCATTCCCGTACTGTCCATTTCTATGCTGTGCAATAATGCAATAATAAGCAGGTTTCTTAATGACACAAGTTCTACTGTGCCCCCCCCCCCCCCATGAAATAGTATGTTATACTAAATATAGCAAATAAATACTGTTACTTCAATGGTCAATGCACATTCTTTTTGAAATCATTTTGTTTGAGTTAAACTTATTGAATGAAATCTAGTGCAAAAGAATTAATGGAAAGGGGGTATGTATTTCAATCTCAGAGCTGGTATATTTAAATTAGCAGGAGTGTGTGGGGGGTGCAGAAAGAGGGTGCTTGAATAAGTTCACTTTGTTTGATAAGTATGTTTTTCATTTTATTCTTTAATAAAACAGACACTGGACGAAGTAAACTGTGGTTATTTGCCATAAACCTGTATATATATATATATATATATATATATATATATATATATATATATATATATATATATAGATATATATATATATATATATATATATATATATATATACATGTGTGCAAGTGTATAGCTATATATAGGTCTTCCAGCATCCAAAAACATGTATTTGTCAATGCTGAATATCAGCAGCATTGCTAGTAGATTGTTGCAATATGGTGGGATGGAGGAGAGAGAGAGAGAGAGAGAGAGAATTATAGGTAGCACATAACATACAAAACCACAAAACTATGGTATAACATTAATTATATTCGCTTACGGTAGTTATTGCTTTTAAAAATACTATACAAATATAGTTGTCTATGTCAGTTCTTTAACAAAAATTGTGTTACTGGCACAAGATCATACACTCTGAGAGGAAAGTAAGACCAGTGACACAGAAGAAAGGTGAGAGGAGAAACATGTAAAACATTAAGAAATGACAGGGAATGTCTCTTCATTGTGTACTTGGTAGATATCATGAAACATCCTATCATTAGAAGCACTGGATACGTGTGTGTGTGTGTGTGTGTGTGTGTGTGTGTGTGTGTGTGTGTGTGTGTGTGTGTATATATATATAGGGATCTAGGACTATTGAATGAAAGTTCAATAGTCCAAATCCACAATAACTAAAGGCACTTTAATGAAAGCACGTTCACCGAAAAAAAGTGCTTTTGTTAAAGTGCATTTGAAAAAAAAAACAAAACAATAACTCTTCTTTTATGCAGGGAGGCAAGCCACCCTGCACCCCCCGTGTGGGGGGCTGTGCCTTCCACACCCCCCTTACTTCTATATTCTCACTCCGTTGACGCACTACAGTGGGGAAAAGGGAATTCTCCCTTAACCGCACTGTAGTGCAACCGACGCAACAAGTATACATAACCGAAAGTGCTGCTTCGGTGAACAGCACTTTTGGTTATGTATGTTAGGTGATTTCTGCTTCGGCAGAAAGTGCCGTCGGGGATCTGTACAGATCCCATATATATATATATATATATATATATATATATATATATATATATATATATACATACACACACACACACACACACACACACACACACACACACACACACACACACACATATATATATATATATATATATATATATATATATACTTAAACAAACAGCAAACACTCAAAAAAAGCAACCAAAGACAGCTTTTAAGATTGAGTTACAAAATAATGAGAACCCCACATAGTATTTTATCATCCACATCTCGTGCAAATTGTATATACCAACCCTGAGATCACACAACAGTGGGAAAAGGCAAATTTCTAGACCTCGTTGCACTGTGATCTCACACACAGAGCAGTCAGCTGCCAGTGAAACAGAATAAGGAATGGTTGCTCTTTTGAACATTCACTCTTAATAACTGCTATCATATCTGTCTACCTACACACACAGACACACACACGTGCACCCACACACACATGTACACACACACACACACACACACACACACACACACACACACACACACACACACACACACACACACACACACACACACACACACACACACACACACACACAAAGTTTATTTCCAAATGAAGAGGAAAGTCATCTCAATACTCTAAACTATTTTAGTTTAAATAAATAAAATAAGTACTACACTGTATTCACAAACATAGTGCATAGTCCCTTAAATAGGTCATGCTTTTTAAGCTTTAATGTATTGCTATAACTTGCTCATATTTGTGAGTCCAGTGATCATTTTCCACCAGAGTTGACTAAAATACCAGGACTAGAATATCTGGGATAAGTACATTTTGAGCTCTTACTGATTTCAATAGCTGTGCACATTTTTGGTGATTATTAGTAAGCTAGCAGAGAGTTACTGCTGGTTTAACTCTAGTGAGAGTATAGTAAGACCCTAACTATTTCTAGGCTTCTGATTGCTGTAGAACCTTGAAGACTGCCAATTTGCTATTGTCCAGTGTGCTTTTTTGAATTTCTATTTCATCTTTTCTGTGTTACTGTAAATTGCCTATGTTTCCATGCTACTGTACTGTAGCTGTGTTTAACAATGCACTGTATAGATGCAGGTATCTTGAGTCATATTTTTCCTATACTACCTAACTGCCCCAAATCACTACTGATTATTAAGATTAGCAATATATGAAGTATGGGCAGCTACCCGCAATGAGCCATATTGGGTACAACTGTCTGCATAGTAGCTTATAGCAGTTCCTCTTTAGTAAAATTATCTTGTAGTTGCTCCATGTTGTTCTTAGTAGTTAGTAGTTGTTCTACACAATGAAAAGTCAATAGTTACATAGTACACATAATTACTTCCTCCACAATAAAGCTCAATGTCTATGTAGTTCTCTATGTATTTGGACTAATTCTGTAAATCCCTGTAATAAAATGGAGGGTCAATCTGCTTGTCTTCCTTCTGTTACTAGCCTCATAGCACTTAGCATCCTTAGACAGTATAGCACCTGCCTGATTTTCACAGGTAATGAACTTGTACTTAGTATAAGATATTAGGCTTGTGAGAGATGCAAATATTTGACTAACATGGAAGCTTCAGTCTCACAAAAAGACACAGACTGTGAGCAGCACACTCTTCTGCAACACTACACCAACCAATACAAAAATGTCTTATGCTGTGGCTTTAAGAAAGTCCTTGTCAACGCCTCTTATTTCAATGATAACTAGTCTCACTGAAAATCTAACATCACATCACCTACTGGCACACTTCCAACAAAAGCCACCATGATTTAAATCATCCCAGATATAGTACACAGCATCACTCTAGAAATAAAAACATTTTAGTGATTGCGATTGGTGACTATAGTAAGACACACTGATTTTCTTCTTACTAGGCTGGACAAAAACAGGATGATGATGTTTTCTTTTAGCCCTTTCACTTAGCAGATACAAGTATGACATGGTGGTGGCAGTCCATCTGGGTGTAAATGACTTGACGTGCAAAACCCTGGAGGACATACTTTTCAAGTGTCCAGATTTTTTCAGAATGTCCAAATTTTTGCCTCATAGTTTTCGTCAGTTCTTCATAATATTTGTGGTTTTCTGGCACCAAATAATGATAGACATTTGCGATTCAGACTTCATATCCTTCAGAAAATGCATGGTAGTACAAAACATTTTATTATAGCAACTTTCTAAATTTATAAGAGCAGTATTTAAAATGTGTCCCTATTTTTTGGCCTTTGCCTTACCATTATTTTTGGCTTTGTCCAGATTTCTTGTGCATAGTGTTTGAGAGGTATGCGACAAGTTGGAACTCTTCATGCATGTCACAAATCCAGGTAAGACTGTGGTCCTCAGTAGAATTCTTCCTTCTCCAAGAATAATTATTGGGTACAAAGATTAGATAATTTGCTTTAACAATTGGCTAAATAGTTGGTGTCATTCCAGGGAGATCAAGTATATGTCAGCATGGGACAAGATGCTTGATAATCCTAGTTGCTTTGTCAAGAACATTCTGACCTCTTGTTCCAAGACTTCTGCATACTGGGTAAAGCCTTTGCTATCCCCATAGTGCCACTTTTAGGCAAAGTCCAGCTGACGGACATCCCAACATTAACTAACATGTCAAATCCAAAACAAGATTGCATTAAAGTAGCTCTGCTCAATGCCAGAAGTCTCAGCAACAAAATACCCAACCCCGAGGCTCCCCTGCATTTGGACTGCATCCATGCCTCTGGAATTACTGATACTTGGTTTAAATATTCAGAAAGCACTCCTGCCATACTTGGATTTTGCACCTACCATGCTTTCAGACCTGATAGCAACTATACTGGTGTCTCCATACCTTTTAGGGACCATGTCATCTCTAGCAGATCCTCAGACACCCACAAATAGAAAATTTTGATCTCCAAATCACATTAAACAAAACTATCAATGTATAGCCTGTTGCAGGACACCCTCTATGTCCCCTGAAAAAATTTAAATTTTCTTGAGGTAATCAATGAACTCCCTATAAACAAAATCTCAATTAATTTCTGAGACTTTAACTACCCATCAATAAACTGGAGCACTTCTACCTCAAATGTAAGATATGCCCCAAAGTTCTTAACTTTCATAAACAAAAGCTTCCTGGAACAAATTGGTAGCAAACCTGCTAGTGGGCAAACTATACTTGCTCTGATGCTTACAAATATAGTTTCTTCATGTATTATTCCTCTTCAATGGTTGAGTCAGATCATAAACCACTGATTTTATGAATTAGAACTTCTAAACCTATAGATACTGATATCTCAGAATTCAAGGATTTCAGGGATACAAATATCATTAAATTCTACAATGAAGTGTTAAGATTCACTTATTCCAGAATAACCCCAGACACTGCCTCAGCAGGAAGATGCGCAAAATAGGTCTCTGCATACTTAGATAAATACATATAATTAACAAAACCTAACAGATCTAAATATAATGTGAAGTTTAAAAGCAAACCACCCTGGTGGTCCAACAACATAAATTAACTCAATAATAAAAGAAAAGCTCCTTAAATTGTACAACAGATCTCCTACAGGATTTTGAGGGGAAATCTATGCCTGGCATACAGGGCATTTTCAGACCCCAGTCTGATGGACCTCCTGCATATCCACAAAACAAACAGCACCAGAATTACCCATTGTAAAGATTTAAACATTGCCTGTGATATAAATAGGACCTGCTGGAGAGATAGGTACGTATTCCAGAGACTACCCCATCTATGGAACATGGTCCCCATCCATGTGAAGCAGAGTTCCTCCCTAACTCAATTCAAGTGCAACTTGGACAACTGGATGGGAAACCAGAAATTCATCCCTGGTTTGGTACCCATGTTTCTAATGGACAGAGGTAACCTGTAAATGCTTAATCTCCCAGGCCCATGCTTATACTTACCAAGGGTACCAGAACTTGTCAGAGTTTTTGGGATGCATGGCTAGGCTTAAAAAGGCCCTTGTGGTCATTAGTCTAGTAAACACCTATGAACCTATGACCTAAGGACCCTCAAATCAAGGATAACATTAGAAAACTGACTAAAAATTTAAAAAGAGCTATTAGAGTTACAAAGGCAGCCCATTTGCTCAGAACTTATTCAAGATGACACCACCTACTCTGACCTAGTAGACATTACCAACATTCTAGCTAACAAATTCAGTGCCATTTTCACTCTGGAAACAACTTTGCAAAGCCCACATATCCTGAAAGCCCTCAGACCCCATCATCACCACAGATTAAGTACTAAAGGTGCTCTCAAAGACTAAAAATTCTTCCATTATGGGACCTGGTAATATACATGGCAAGCAAGTCCTAGTCAAGCCCCTCCTTAAACTATTTAACTTGAGTTTAGCCACTGGCCTCATCCCTGAAGTTTGGCACATAACAGTGGTGGTGCCACTCTATAAGGGTGGTCCCACCACTGACCCAGGGAATTACAGGCCCATCAGATCGATGAGTCACATATGCAAAGTCAAGGAGCATGTTATAACTGACCTGATTAACTATAACATTAAAAATCTAGTCAGGCTATACCTGCAGCAGTTTTGCTTTGTCAAGGGTAGATCCTAGCTAATAAATTTGGTTAATTTCTTTGAACGAGGAACACAAGCTGTTGATAGTGGCCATGCTGTGCACAAAGCATACCTCAACAAGGCCAAGGCCTTTGACACCATACCTTGTGCTAACTTAGTTAGTAAATTAAATACATTACAAATAGATGACTATGTGGTAAGATATATAGCAAATTGGCTATAGTGCAGAACACATATAATACAGGTAACAGGTGTCTCATCAAAAAGTACAAAGGTAACCAGTGATGTTTTGCAGGGCTCCATGCTGGGACACCATTTCATTAGCATTAACATTTCAGACCTCCAGATCACAAGCCAAGACCTCTGGCTAACTAAGTTTGCAGATGACTACCAACTAGGACTCACTGTCAAGTCACCCTCTGATACCCAACCCCTGCAAAAAGAACTTACACTTGTAAACACATGGTGTGTAAATGTGGGATTAAATTAAATGCTAAAACGTGTAATATGGTATAATTTTGTAAATCATCCCCCCAGCATACAATATCAACAACACTCCACTCCAAAATGAGAATTGTTAGACACCTTGGTACCTGGCTTGATATTGCCCACTCCTTTCATCATTACATAATGACAATAGTCAGGAAGTTCCCCTGCTTAGTGCAACTGATTGCCAAGGGGATACCTTCATGATACAAACAGGTTGTTGTCTCATTATATTCAGCATTGATTTGGCCAATCATTGAATGCAATGCCACATTTGGAATGTACCTTACTTCTTCTTCTTTTTTCTTTTCCCGGTTAGGGGTCACCACAGTGGATCACCTGTCCGCTCATGATTGGCAGTGGAATTTTACTGTGTCGAGTTGCCAGCCTGGCACCCAACCTTCCACAGAAGGCACACACACATGCAGTCACACCTAGGGCCAATTTATAGTGTCCAATCCACCTACAGCATGTGTTTGGGATGTGGGAGGAAACCCATGCGACAACAGGGAGGACATGCAGACTCCACATAGAAGGCACCCCAGCCGAGGATCGGACCGGAAAACCTCTTGCTGTGAGGCAGCAACGCTAACTGCTGCACCACTGTGGCCACCCATGGGATGTACCTCACTAGAATTATCAAATAACTAGAAAGACCCCAAAGTATCTTAGCTGAGAAGATCGTGAGTTTAAAAGCCCTAAGCTACCAGAAAAGACTGGAAGAACCACACCTTTATTCAGTGTCTTGTAGACTTCTGAGGGGAGAGCTACCCCTTGCCTTTTGAGCAATTAGGGATCTAGTGTTCCAGGATGTCTTGCATTACCACAAATCAAATAGTCCCACAAATACCAGAAAAAGGGATCTAAATCTTCTCCAGCAGAAAAATAAAACAAAGTTCGTTAGTTTCATTACACAGTGATTCCCTCTGCTATGGAATAGACTCTCTCTGTAAATTAAGCAGTGTGATACCTTATCTTCCTTAAATTGGGAAATAGACCACTGGATGGGCATTTACAAATTCACCCTGGCTTGACTAACTTGGCCAATGTCAAAAATAAAGCTTCATTCAGAGTGTCGGTTATGGCAAGGCAGACATGTTCACAAGACTCACTTGCCTTATATTTTCTATGATCATATGATCCTATGCGTAGTAAGGCAAGTATGCTGACTGGAAACTAGTGTCATTCATAAAATACAATGCTGCTAATGTTTAGTGGCACACACATGGTGCTTTGATTGTCATCTGTAAGTACTCCAGCTTTATGGCTAACTAAGTAAACTAAATTCTTAATGAAACAAAGAGAAAATGCATGGAAATGTTGGTTAAAAACCAAAAGTGAACCCAACCTCTTATCTTGTAAGCATCTTAGTAACAAAATGAAGCACAACATAAAACATGATAAGAAGGCTTAGTGCACAAACCTCCAGAATACAAATGAAAACAACATCAAACTTTCTGGTCTTCAGTCCACTACCTCCTGCACCCTGGTCATGTTACCCAAGCTTGTCCCTCCACAAGCTTACAAATGATTAATATAACAATACCATTTGATTCATATTTCATAAACACAGTTACCTCACTATTAAAAAAACATGTCTAGATCTACAACATTACCACTATCCCCAGCTCATCTAATAAATAGCAACTCCTTCTGCTTTTCTCCTGTTACCACCTTCACTATCAGAAAACTCATCATCCAACTAAAACCTACCACTTGAGCTCCTGACAACTTACTTGCAAAATACGTCAAAATAGCAGCAAGTGCCATAGCATACACAATATCAATTCTAATTAACTACTCCATAAAAGAAAACCATATACCTACCCTGTAAAAGAAATAATACATCCTGGCACTCCATAAAGGTGTAAACTCTACTGAATTCTCCAGCTATAGACCAACTGGTATTCTGTCCCTCCTATCCAGGTCTAGAAAAATGTATTCATCCCAATTTCTCTAACTCATCACTAACAACTGCCTACAATCCCCACACAACATGGCTTCTGCTCACATCATAGCATCATCATTGCCCTTCTTAGTTTCATTATCAGCATAAACCACAACAGAAATATAGGTAGCCTGCCACCTGCAGTATTCCTAAACCTCCCAAAAGCACTTCACACAGTCTCGCACACTAAGTTGATTCAAATGTTGCCTTACTGGGACTGGAGACATCATCATCTTCTTGGTTTGAAAGTTACCTGTCCAATATATTGCATGCTGTAAAATGGCAAAATCTCCTTTCACTTGTCTCAGTAGAAGTAGTCCAGGGATTTTTAGCACATTCATTAGTGATCGACACATAATCAGTAAACATGCTGCCATTGTGTATTACAAAGATGACTTGACACATATTTACACAGCTAAAAGGATTGATGTCCTAACTTACAATTTCGGAGTGATTGACTGTCCCCAAAAGGTGTTGGATCAGTTGGACAGGAAAACAAGAAGGATGCTTCATGCTTATCAAATGATTTATAAAAGTCAGTGTATACCAATACTATATATTCTCCGTTTTGAAGGAGGTATGGGCCTCCTCGAAATTGATTATAGGCATGGATCTGCCATCATAGGACTGCATACATATCTACTGACCTCACAAGACCTAAATGTAGTGAAAGTTTTAAAACATGAGGAGACTAATTCTAAGATGACTTCTCTGCTTAGTTTAGCAGAAGTATATCAGTGTCAAGCGGGAATGGACATCAAACTAGAAGTAGATAAAAATCAGGCACCAACTGAATGTATCAAAAAAAAACAAAAGAAAGAATATAAGGTGAAGGATCAGATGAGAAGGCAAGAAATGTGGAAAATGCATAAATATAGCTGCAAGCATAGGAAACTCTTGGAGCAACCTCATGTTGATCAGCATCGAATGCAGGAATGGTTAAGGAGAGATGAATTTAAACCAAAAAATGAAAGGTTAATATTGGGGCCCAAGACAGTGGACTACATACACATTGGTTTACAACGTCCATTGAACATGTGGGCAAAACTGACAAATGTAGGTTTTGTAAGACAGAATTTGAAACAGTTGCACGTCTTGTTGCTGGTTATGATATACTAATGGTGGAAGAACTGTATACTGAAAGGCATAATAATATGACAAGACTATTGCATTAGGGATTGTACAACCATTATAATATTGAAGTAATTGAAAAACATTGGAATCATGAGCCACAAAGCTTTATAGAAAATGATGAAATTTATATCACATGAGATCACCCATTACCAACAGTTCAAAAAATAGATGCAAGAAAACCAGATATAGTGGTCCATGAAAAGAAGATAAAAGTAGCATTGATTATTGAAATTGCTGCACCCAGTGACTACAGTGTCTTATGTACTCAAAGATACAAAGTCATAAAATACCAGAATTTGCAGGCAGAAAAGAGGGCAGTGTGGAAGAAGGATGCCCAGACAGTTCCAATAGTAGTAGGAGCAACAGGTCTTATAAAAAAGAATTTACAATCTTATTTAGATATGTTACCAATAGAACTGCTCGACAGGGGCACAGGAAAATAATTTTCTTGGGTGGTAAAAGCCAGGGTACGGTTTGACTAGGCTTATATAGGCCCTAGGGCCAATAGCCTATTACCTACCTATGAACCTATGTAACTCTGTATGAATTGCAGAAAGAGTCAATATTATGCATATTGGGGGTGTTGTGAAGAGCACTTCTGGCTAACATCAAAGACTGAAACAATACTTATTTCATGAACTTTAATCATACTTTTACGTAAGAATGGGATCCAGTCCTGATACTAGAAATCCAAAAGACTTGGAGAAATTAAAACTGATGGGCTTGACTGACATCACTGCTGTCTGTGATGTTCAGCCCTGTGAAAGGTATTGTAGATGCACACTGTGATGTCAGTCAGAACTGTAAGTACATAGGAAATACATTGTGAAAATACTTTACACCATGTGGGACTGTATACAAGGGTAGCCAGCTGTTAGCAAAGCATTGTACTGGTAACACTCTACAGTGTGTTCACCAAGCACAGTTATTTACTATTAACAATATCCTGGAAGTTTTCAGTAGAGAACACAGGTTGATGTAATAAGGTTGTACCATTGGAAAATAAGGGAGAAATATATTGTATACATTGACAAAGGGTAAGGAGTTGTTGTTTGGAACTACTGCAGTCTATAAAATCGGATGCTGTTTTACTGCTGGTCTGCAGGCATTCAATATGGCCTGCATAAAGCTTTGGCCATCACTGAACATGCATTTGGACCAGCTTACACGTCTTCTTCTTTCAGCTTTTGCCGGTTAGGGGGTCGCCACAGTGGATCACTGGTCCGCTTATGATTGGCAGTGGGTTTTTACAGTGTCAAGTTGCCAGCCTGGCACCCAACCTTCAGAGAAGGCACACACCCACTCAAGCACCTACCTGCATGTCTTTTAAAGTTCAGTCAATTGCAGGGAGGACATGCAGACTCCACACAGAGGGGACTCCAGCCGAGAATCGAACAGAAGAGCCTCTTGCTGTGAGGCGACAACGCTAACCGCTGCACCACCGAGGTCGACTTGGACCAACTTACATGTGCTCATCATTATTCACATGATTTGTGTTCTCAGAGGCTTTTTGACAGGTTATCTGTGCCTTACATCATGGGAGATGCAAATTAGCAAGGTGTGGTGATTCAGGGGGGCATATGGGAGTGTGGGTGTAGCACACTGCAGTGCATCTGTTGGCATCACTGAATGTTTTTTTCTTTAACTAAATAGTAAATAAATACGCAACTGAAGCTTGTCCAATCATTTTTGTGGGTTTTCTGCTCCTAAACCATCCCATGAATCATGGGACAGCAGCAGCAAGAAGTAGAAAACCTTTGAAATAATAAATAACAGTAGCAAGAAGGTTAGGTTGCAGTGCTAAAGTGTAGCAGTGGCAGCAATATCAGGTTAGTTGATTTTCTATTTTTTTTATTTTAAATTATACGGTCATAGCAGGTGAGGCAATATCTCTCATATTCCCTACCCCCAGGTAAAATAAGCTCTCAGTGTTCTACCTGGCATTTAATTAAAGTTATTTATTTATTTTATTTTGCTTTCAGACAATAAGATAATTGTATTACCAGTGGAATATTTTCAAGATCACTCTGCTATCGCAAATACAGAGAGCTGCAAAAGCCACACGGGAGCACACAGAACACTGTATCATGTGTTTTCATGCTCCTTCATTTACTTTTTGTTGAATGTGTACTGCCCCTTTAACAATAGCCAACTGGCTCTGAACCGGGAGATTATGGTACAGTAGCTCTGCCTAAACCGAAAGTGAAACAAAGTTCTGTATGGTTTTATGTCAATAGTTGCTGAGGACTTCGGTTATGCTCTAGCTTAAGTGAACACGTCTTCCGTATCTTTTAGTTTGACAAGCTATCTGTAATGCAATATAACAGCAACACTGTCAACATTTCTGCACAGGATAATATTCTGAGTAATAACCAGGCTTGAGTCAAGATAAGAAATATGCTGTGTTCACTTAGACTACAGAGTAACTTACGTCTTCAGAAGATAATGACATAAAACTAGTCAAAAGTCATGTGTTTCACATTCTGTTTATGCTATTTTGTAATCCTTTTTAAAGTTCTTTAACTAGGAGCTGAGATTGCCTACATAAATTGTAAACTTAACAGGAGGTGGAAGAAGTAGTACTTTACAGCTCTGCATTTTTAAACCTCCAGGTGTCTGAGAATGCTTAAGCAGAGTCTGGGTTAGTTAGAGTTTACAACTATTTTGTTTTTCTAGACCAGTGCAGGTTGTAGGAATGATGAAAACTGAATAGAAATCAGTTCAGCAGAGCTGTGTCACTTGTGGTGTTTTACTTATAGTATCAAGAATTCAGATCTATACGATTATGACTGGGTCTCTGATCATAACCGACTTATTATTTGTTTAAGACATGGATACCAATAAATTCTCCTCAGGAGCGAAACTTGAGAGGTAGATCTTAGTATCCACTTCAAAAACACATAATAAACGTTATGATTGGAAACACAATCATAATTCTTTGCAGTGCATGTTGTTTTATCTACTACATAAACTCACAGTTACAGAAAAAAGCACAAAGTCTTTTACTAGCTTTGAAAGCAGATAAAGTACTTAGCAAGCGCTGTCATATAGCAAACCGATCAACTTATTTCCTTAAGAATGGGGGTGGAGATGGAGAAAAAGGAAGAAAATCGTGAACAATTTTCAAACATTGCTTTAATTCCCTTAAAAGGTTATTAGAACAACAGGTTTTGCATCAGAAATGCATTTTATGAGCAATAAGAAGGCTTTTCCCAGTTAGGGGTCGCCACAGCAGATCATCTGTCCGCTCATGATTGGCAGTGGAGTTTTACGGTGACGAGTTGCCAGCCCGGCGCCTGACCTTCCACAGAAGGCACACACACACTCACACCTAGGGCCAATTTAGAGTGTCCAATCCACCTACTGCATGTCTTTGGGATGTGGGAGGAAACCGGAGCACCCAGAGGAAACCCACGCGACTACAGGGAGGACATGCAGACTCCGCACAGAAGGCACCCCAGCGGAGAATAAAACCAGAGAACCTCTTGCTGTGAGGCAGCAACGCAAACCACTGCACCACCGTGGCCACACAAAGACTGAAATTATATTTCTGGCATTTTTGATGACTGTAATTCTTAGTGACAGAGCAAGATACTCAGGGACAGTTGAAAGGCAAGGAAAGTTCCCAGAGCAATAACCTGTCTTAACAGCACAATAGTTGGACACCCCTTAAGTGATGTTACGACTGGGTCTCCTGCTAGGGAAGCGCTTTACAAGTTGTTTTTTCTGCACTGGAGCTTAATCATGGCACTGCATGTACTTTGCAAGCAATAATGCCAAACAGCATGTGTGTGTTATTGTGGAAATAACACCCATCCATGGGTGTTCTGATGTGCATCAGGCCTCTACACCCCTGGAAGGGAGTTATTTCCACAATAACACACACCTTAGAGGGCATTATTGTAGTTACAGAATGAACTGTCTGTAAAATTGTTGTTTTACTTACTTATTTATTTTTTAATTAGCATTTTGTATATATTTTTTTATGTAAAATCGGTCCTCCGCTTAAGGTTTCAAACTTGCTGTAGTATATGTTAATGGTGTTGGAGGAAGCATTTTACATCCAAAATATAACACTTTTAAAAATATCCAGGTAATTACTTTATTTTTTTGTCCTTTGCTCCAAAAATGTTTGGTTTGTTATCAGTCATTGGAGATAGAAGTTGTGAAGATTGGGTGAAGATGGGTGAAGGCTGCCAGCCTAACCAGATAGAATTTTGGAGATGACTCTGTCATCTGTAAATATTAATGTAAACCACAGGCTTGTCTTAAATGGTAAAAATAGTGTTACCTGTGGAACTGGAAAATAATGTAACAACAGTGCACTCTACTGACCAAGTAAAGCATATTGTTACTCTTTGATGTAAACACGGCTCCGGTCATTCTACATGAAGGAATTCTTGCTATTGATTTAAGGCCAGAGTTACTGGCCAGAATTTGCATGCATAAATGTCCTTTATTGCTCTGGTTTCTTCCCAGAGGTGAAGAATGTAAATGTAGTTTCTGTTAGCCTGGGAACCCAGGGAAGTGTGAAGAATGATGTAATGTGAACCAGGAATGTGATTTTAAAAACAGAGAGAATCAAAGAGCATTAAGCATTTTTGTCTTGACCATCCAACTCAACAGCACTCTGCCTTTGCTCTATATGTAACTTTATCTTAGATTTGTGTTTTCTCTTAGAAATAGCTAGAAACTAGAAAGTTTAGACTAAGTGTATTTCTGTGATGTCAGAACTGTACTACTGAATTATTTTAAGTATTTCTCTGTGATCTCTGAACTCTTGACTAGCACTGTGTAGTAAAAAGTATTGTCTTGTGTTTTGATTATTTGTTATTAAATATTTTTAACACTTTTCAGCTGTGGCTGTTTTGTGTAGAGATAATTTAAGCTCTAGAATACATTGCATATTTATAGTGATTACTGTCCAAGTCACTCCAAATAATCCTTGACTGTTCAGTCGCACTTACCTATTTGGATAATAATATTGTACAGTGATAATTGGACACCATTTCATAAGGGCATTTTAGTAGCTGATAAATATTAGCTGGGTGGTGGCAGTGATTTCTACCGTATAGTCTGAGAAAAAGGGGCACAGCTGGAGAGCCTATGCCAGCCATCCCCAGGAGTGTCTGTGTGGTTGTATAAACTCTTCTCAAAGTGTGTGTGTGTCAGCTACTTGGGCAAGGACACAAAGCACTGGTTGGACAGAGAGGGTGCTGGAGATTTTAGTTAGCTCACTAGGCTGAGATCTGGACCCTATAGCTGTGCCAGTGGGGAGTCTTATTGGGGACCTGGTGAGCAAGGGAGTGACCAGCCCCGGACTGACTGTGATCTCTATGTGCTCTTAAGGGAAATTGCACTTTACTGTGTGTATTTGTTATCCTTTCCTCATATATGGGGCACCCTCTCTGGTGTTAGTGGTGAGGATTGGGGCTCCTTGATTGCTGGGCCAGGGAACGGGCATCACTTTTGTGTTTGGCAGCGGTGGGATATCCACATCACATATTAATTGGTTGGCAAATACTAATTGGCTTGTAGTGGTGTAGGTAGAGTGAATCCCTGTAGCTTGTATACAGTGAGCGTTGAAGGTGGTTTTTGTACTCTAAAACAGCCATGCAGTGAATACTCAGAGTTCAGATCACAATTGTTTTATTTCTTTTGTTACCTTGGTTAGTCAGGGTGAGCAGGCAGCATGTCAGCAGAGGAGTATGGAAAGTTGACAAGGAGCCAGCTGGAGGAGATGTGCCAGGGTAGGGGACTGATGCATGAAAACCTGACTAAGGCAGACCTGATTGCAGCCTTGGTTACAACTGCATCAGAAAACAGCAACCAGGAGGACAATCAGACTGGCAGTAGAGATATAATACCCTCGGTGAATGGACAGCTCAATCTTTCTGCAGTGGAGTTAAAAATCCAGCTGGAGCTAAAGAGACTTGAGTTGGAGGCCAGGAGTGTAGAATTAGAAGCAGCTGAGAGACTGAGGTGCATAGAGAGTGAGGAGAATGAGAAACTGCTATACCTAGAAGCTGAGGAAAAAGAGAGGCAGAGACAGCATGAGAAAGAGATGCTGACTCTTCACCAGAGTCATGGAGGCAATGGGGAAGGGAGTAACTGGACCCCAGAAGCACAAAAGGTCAGTAAATGTCTTCCGCAGTTTAAAGAGTGGGATAATTTTGATAGTTTCATTCATATGTTTGAGAGGGTATGTAAACAGTATGAACTTGACCAAGGGCTCTGGGTACGGTTCCTGACCCCCTTACTCCATGGTAAAGCTGAAACTGTATTATCTAAAATGTCTGATGTTGCATGTCTTGATTATATTGCTGTAAAAGATTGTCTATTAGAGTTTTTAAGCTAACACCTGAAACGTATAGGAAAATGTTTTGTGAGCATAGACGCATGGCAGATGAGAGTGTGTGTGAATATGTTGCTGAAATGAGCACTTATTTCCATAGGTTGGGTGAGTGGATGTCAGGTCACCACTTTTGAAGGGCTGGCAGACCTTTTGGTGATGGAACAAGCCATTAACACTTTGCCTGAGGACATGAGGATCTGGTTAGCTGATAGACAATGTGCTACTTCAGATAAGTTGGGGAAGAAGGGGAGACCTATACCTGGTAAGCAGGGTAGCCCTGCACAGGAAGGGGACCCTCAGTATTGCGTATGGGTCTAAAGGAACCCATGGTGGGCAGCACAGACTGCCACAACAGAATCTGTCTATAGCAGGGGAAGCTACTAGTCCAGGTACACATCCAGGAGCTAGGGTTAAATGTTTTGAATGCAACCAGTGGGGCCATGTGGCATACAGGTGTCCATGGAGGCAAGGTGGGGAACCAAAGGTGATGGAGCCAGTAAGTGGGAAAGACAAAATGCCAATAGCAGGTTGTCTTGAGACAACAGGGGTACTAAACTACCATCTTGCAGATGTCCTGAGAAGGAAGGATTTGGATGAGGCAGTACTATGTGCTTATGCAGTTACATGCAGTCAGGCTAGGAGACAAGCATGTGGGTCTGGTAGCCTGGGGAGACCCAGACAGACTGCATAGTTTCAGCCAAGACTGGTAAGGTTGTTACTTCAGGGAGGGAGCTACCCTGTAGCAGTAAAACTGAAGGTGAGCCACAGCTTCTTGGGGGTACTGATGGTCCCTTGGACAGAGTGACTGCAAAGGGAGAGGTGAGTAGTAGTGCCCAGGCTGACAGTGAGACACCACTGTCAGAGGCTGCCAGACTTCCTGTGGAAGGGGAGCTGGGAAGGGTTACAAGGAGAGAATTGAGACAGGCTCAGCTCTCAGACCCTACATTGTAAGGCCTGAGGGAGGTAGCTAGAAAGGCATGTAATTCTCAAGGAAAGGTCCTATTAGGCAGGCCCTGTATAGAGTGCCTGAGAGAGTCAAACAAACTCTGAGGGAGGAGGTACAGGAGATGTTAGAACTAGGGGTGATTCAAGAGTCCAACAGTCCCTGGGCCTCCCCAGTGGTGCTGGTGCCAAAGAAGGATGGCAACACCAGGTTCTGTGTGGACTACAGGAAATTAAATAGTCATACAGAGACAGATGCTTACCCCATGCCTAGGACAGTTGAGGCCCTAGAGCAACTGGGTTGGGCTAAGTATCTTACAACCATTGATCTTTCCAAGGATTACTGGCAGGTGCACTTGACTCCCAGTGCTAGAGAGAAGTCAGCCTTTGTGACTCCTTTTGGCTTGTATGAGTTTACAAAGATGCCCTTTGGGATGAAGAATGCCCCAGGGACTTTCCAGAGGCTGGTAGATCATATCCTAGTAGGAGCAGGAGGGTTTGCCCTTGCTTACCTAGATGATATTGCCATCTACAGCCATTTCTGGCCAGAACCCCTTCAGCATGTCAGGGACATGCTGGGCAGACTGCAGAGGGCAGGGTTGACCATTAAGCCGAGCAAATGTCAGGTGGGCATGGCAGAGGTCTTCTACCTAAGACATAGAGTGGGGAGTGGTAAGATAAGACCAGAACCTGCCAAAGTGGAAGCCATTCAGGCATGGCCTACATCTGTTACTAAAAAGCAGGCAAGGGCATTTTTAGGGACAGCAGGGTACCACAGAAAGTTTGTTCCTAGGTATAGTACCATAGCTGCTCCCCTCACAGACCTAACAAGGAAGAACAAGCCAGATAAAGTAATGTGGACCCCAGCATGTGAGCAGATATTCCAGAAGCTTAAAGAAGCTTTGGGAGGGCCCCCTGTGTTAACCAGTCCAGATTACAGCAAAGAATTTGTTGTGCAGGTGGATGCTTCGAACCATGAGTTGGGGGCTGTACCTAGCCAGATTTATTCAGAGGGAGATGAGCACGCCGCAGTGGTTTATCTCAGTCATAGACTCCAACCCAGGGAGGAATGCTATGCAGCTGTAGAAAGGAATGTCTAGCCATAGTGTGGGCACTGCAGAAACTTCAGCCTTATCTGTATGGAAGGAAATTTACTGCTATGACAGATCACACCCCCCTAACATGGTTAAACAGAGCCAGCCAGCAAAATGCCAAGTTGCTAAGATGGAGCCTAGGGTTGCAAGCATATGATACGTCAGTGCAGCACTGCAGTGGGAGTAGCAATGCCAATGCAGATGGGCTCTCAAGACAGGGAATGGGGTAGGTATACTCAGATAGACCTGACCCTCTCACGCGTTTCTCAAGAGTCACTTGAAAAACTAGCTTGAGTTCTCCGGGGTGGGGTGGGGGGGAATGTGAAGGCTGCCAGCCTAGCCAGATAGGATTTTATATATAATTCTATCATTTGTAAATATGAATATTGAACTACAGACTTGTTTTCTTAATTGAAAGAATATGCAGTGAAATATTAAACTTTAAACAATGTAGCAACATTGCCCTTTGCTGTAAAGAAAGCTAAGTCAAGCATTTCTTGTATGTCCTTTGAAGTTGAAATTATTTCATGCCTGTCCCTTTGAAGTTAGAATTTGGAGTCAATGAGTCTGGAGTGAAGCATCCTGCCTATTGTTTTAACTTAAGGAATAATTACTAGAGTTTACTTGTGGAATGCCTTTTATTGATGTAGTTTCCTGCAGGTGCAAGATAACAATTATGTAGTATCTGTTAACCTGAGAACACCAGGAAAGTGTAAAAGAAATGATGTAATGGGAACAAGGACTGCAATAGCAATTTAAACAGAGAGAAGCAGAAGGCATTAAGCATTTTTGTCTTTATCATTCACTCACAGCACTGTCTTGCTCATATGTAAGTTATCTTAGACTTGTGTTTTCTTTTAGAAATAGCTAGAAACTAGAAAGATTAGACTGTTTTTCTGTGATGTCAGAACTGCACTACTGAATTATTTTAAGTATTTCCATGTGATCTCTGCACTCTTGACTAGCACTGTGCAGTAGAAAGTATTGTCTTGTGGTTTTAATTATTTATTATTAAATATTTTAAAACCTTTCAACTGTGGCTGTTTTGTGTAGAGATAAGTTAAGAGTACATTGCATGTATATAAGGATCCTGTACCAAGTCACTTTAATAAGCCTTGACTGTTATACTCCCAACTGGATAATAATATTGCACAGTAATAATTGGACACCCTTTTAAGGGCATTTGAGTAGCTGATAAATATTAGCTAGGTGGTGGCCAGTGGTACTACCATATAGTCTGGGAAAAAGGGGCACATCTGGAGAACCTGTGTCAGCCTTCCCCAGAAGTGTCTGTTTGGTTGTATAAACTCTTTTCAAAGTGTGTGTGTGTGTGTGTGTGTGTGTGTGTGTGTGTGTGTGTGTGTGTGTGTGTGTGTGTGTGTGTGTGTGTCAGCTACTTGGGCAGGGACATGAAGCACTGGTTGGACAGAGAGGTTGCTGGAGATTTTAGCTTGCCCAGCTGGCTGAAATCTGAACCCTATAGCTGGGGAGTCTTATTGGGGACCTGGAGAGCAAGGGAGCAACCAGCCCCGTACTGACTGTGATCTCTGTGTGCTCTTAAGGGAAATTGCACTTTACTGTGTGTATTTGTTATCCTTTCCTCATATATGAGATGCCACTCACTGGTGTTAGTGGTGAGGATTGAGGCTCCTTGATTGCTGGGCCAGGGCGTGGGTGTCACACACACACACACACACACACACACACACACACACACACACACACACATATATATATATATATATATATATATATATATATATATATATACATTTTACCTACCGTTGAATGACTGTGCTGCATGATATGTTTGAGAAAACATCACACATATCTGCAGCTCAGATGCCTTACTGATAAATTGATGTGGCTATGATGTGCAGGGTCCTTGGTTACACACCTACAAGGGCTGATAATTTATTTGCTGGCCAGAACAAGGGCTGTTGGATACAGAGTGATGAAGGCACCTGTAAGCAGTTGTAAGTGGGTACAAATTGGACAGTTATGTATGGTGTGAAATTTGTGTTGGGAACAGATTGCCTTTTTTTATTAAGGTGAGAGCGGGGAATGCTAGGATGTAAAGAAACAGCACTACGAAATATGTATATATCAAAAAAGCAGTAGAATAAAAACAGGTAAAAACATTACATCAAAAGGGAAATTTCTCCTTATAAAATAGACATACAAATAACTAATGTATACATATAAAACACCATCATTTTCTTAATGTTCTACTTTTAAGAACAGGTTTCAGTGAAATATAGTTATTAAGACCTCGTGGTTTGTGGGCTGCTAAAAGCAGAATCCACCTCAGCTCCCTCTGTTCTGTTCTATCTAATGCATCACCTTTTCTACTCTCTGTCTATAAAATATCAGTCACTGTAAAGTTAAAATGGTGATTATCACCACGTAACAGCATATGTTTAGCTATAACACTGTGGTCAGACTGTTTCCTAAAAGAATAATAATGATCACGTATGTGTTCTCTGAGCTGTCTATTACTCTTACCAACATAAAATGCCTGACAGCTTACGCATTGAGCTAAGTAAATAATATTGCAACTATTACAATTTGCTGGGACATGAAATGTATATAATTTTTGTGTTGCTAGATGAACAAAACTGTTGCTATTATTTGTGTATTTACAAAAAGCACAGTTATTACAACTAAGTGTCCCAACCTGTGTAAGTGACTTGACCCCCTGTGTGCTGGGGTAACACAGCATCTGTTTAAGTGATCTTTTATTCTTATATACAAAACTGGGTTTATTACCTACAGTATTCTGAATACAATCAGTAGCTAAAATATGCCAATTCTTATCAATAATATTTCCTATCATATTGGTATCTGTTGTATGTGTCAAACAGAACTTCACACCAGTGTTCATATCCTTCCTTCTCTAACTTATACTATTACTAACTCTGGGAGATGAAAAATAGGGTTTCCCTTTATTTGAATGTGTATTCACTGTATTTCGACAGGCTTTATTTATCTCATAGGGATGATAGCCTCTGGCAGTAAATTCTTCCCTTAAAGTATCTAAGCTCATATTAAAATCTAACTCTCTGGCGTGCAATCTAGAGGTATGTAGGGCCTGACTCTTAACAACATTTTTAAAGATGTGCGAGGGGTGCATACTATTATGATGAACATAGCTATTTCGGTAGCATTCTTTTCTAATTATACCATGACCTCTCATTAATATTCCAAAACGTGCATGCTGATTGGCCAGCGTGCACATTGTAAATCGACTTATACTAATGGAAAAAGTCCGGTCGCCCGGACTTTTTCCATTAGTATAAGTCTCCCACTGTCTCGCTATGTTAAAAGAGTTTAACATAGCGACACAGGTTTAACAAAAGCAACTCGGGACCAAACCACGCCAACCGTGGGTAAATCCCACATTACCCACACCCAGGCGTGGGTTATTGCTATAATAATTTTGTGTAAATATTCCTATTATGGTAATCCATGATAAACCTAATATCAAGGAAATCTTTCTGTTGTGTGGAATAAACAACTGTAAAATGTAAAAAAATCATTGCTACTATTCAAATACCTCATAAAATACAAAAGCACATCCCCTGCCCCCCTCCATAAAACAAACAGGTCATCTATGAACCGTCTATAGAACAAAATGTTCTCCACAAATCTATTGCCTGTTAACAGTTTAGATTGCTCTCATCTGGCCATGACAAGATTGGCATAGCTATTAGCTACTAAAGTGTCCATGGCTACGCCAGACGTCTGCAGAAAATATTGATCATTGAAAGCAAATACATTAAAATCTAACACCAGTTCTATAAGAAAGCAGATTAAATCTAAAGTATGACCATCCATAGCTTTAGTGTCAAGTAAAAATTCTCTTAAGTATTCCATTCCTTGCTCATTAGGAATACAAGTAAAAAGCGATGTGATATCTAAGGTAACAAGATACTCATTACCTTGTAGCATATTATTAGATAAAAACAGATACAAATCTTTCAAAAAGTGTTCTGAATCTCTAAGCACTATATTGCAGTAATCAAGAACAGGTCTAAGAGATTTCCCAACAAAAAAAATCTATCCAGCCCCTGACACAATCAGTCTCAAAGGAGGAAAGTGAGCATTTTTGTGTATTTTAGGGCAACCCATTGATGCAAGGAATAGCTGGAAAGTCAACAACAAACTATTTATATAAATCTTCAGTAATACAGTTTTCTAAAAAACTATTAGTAACATACATGTTGAATCTACTAATCAACAAGTCTACTTCAGAAGCAGTGAGCATTTTATAAGTATTAATATCCATTAACATGTTCATCATAGATTCAATGTAAAACAGTTTGTCCATCACAACAATCGAGTGTCCCTTATCACAGTTTTAATGATAATGTCTGTATCACGTTGTAAGGAATTTAATGCCTGTTCTGCAAAAGTCATATTATAAAAACTTTTACCTTTATTGTCATGACGAAAGGCTTGATATAAATTCTCTTCACATGATTTCATAAAAATGTCTAATGCAGGTGGAAGTCCAGGTAAAAAGTTGCTCGGTCATTTAAACAAGCTGTGCTGATAGCCAGAGTCATTTGTTACACTGTATAATGCTTTCAGAGCAACATTACATACAAACATCCTGAGCTCAATAAGTATATCTGGTAGATCGGCTCGACTTGCCGGAATGAACGTCAGACCTTTATTAAATACAGTGAGCACATCTGGAGTCCTTTTTTTCCTGTTTACGTCTTCCAAGTACCATGTCAAGAGAGCGTCTCCCTGCTTATACTCCACAGGAGAATGAACTGCTAATCAACTACCTTGTGCATCACCACAGAAACCTCTTTGGGCGTACGGCCCATGATCTGCAGGAGAGGACTGCCCTGTGGAACAAGCTCGTCCACAGGGTAAACGATGTCGGCCTGCATAACCACAGTTATGAGCAGGTGTGACATTATTGCATTGACCTCATCAGTGTGCTGCTGCAGTTAGGAGGGACCAGCTAGCCACATGTGGGGGTCATGCCATCCAGCCCCCACTGACGCATGCTGAGGAGCTCCTCGCCAGCCTTGTAGCACCTGCCCACCAGCCAAGTCAAGAACCTGATGATAGCATTGTGAAGGTGGGTGCTACCCACACAATGGATGAGGAGCATGCAGGTAAGGCCCTTGGGCACATTAGTAGACCACTGTTGCTTATCCATCTTCATCTCTAAAGTATCTTCATGCATATGTCAGATAACATAGTCTGTTGCTGCAGTACAGTAATGAACAGATGTGCATAATCTGTACTATTGTGGGTTTGTACTGTTGATGTACTGAAATGCTGCTCCCCACCCTGTACCAATGCCACAGGTGTGGCTACTGACATCACATATCTCACACAACTATGTAAGTCCCTCTGATATACCTCTGGGACAGCAGCCTGCAGCTGGTGAGTATGGAGTTTTCTTGTTCAGGTTTGCCAATACACTGGCCATGTTATGGCCATGGTGTTTGCCATGCACACATTTAACACACCTACCCATAATGCATGCTGTACATGTTCACTTATTGTTGCTGTTAACTGCAGTGCATCACAGTGGTCACCATGGTGGCATATCTGAAGGGTATGTAAGAGTCCTGCAGTATAAACAACCTGTCAGTGCAAGATATGCAGACAGAGATGAACATAATGGTGGGACAAATGGCCTACAGTAGGGACATGTCTGAAACATTATATACAGTGGCTACAGCAGTACATATACCACTATTATAATGGCAACTGTTACAGATCTACACAACGGCATATTACAATACCACATTCCACAACTTTTACAACCTGTAATGTAATCCTAACATGAGCAATGACTGTGGAATATGGAATCCTATGTTAGGACAACAAATATGGGGAATACATACCTTAACAAATACTAGAAGCATATGTGTGCACACCCTCCAAATAACATATTGTGGAAGCAGCTTTTGAGGTACTGACAGCATTCATTCTTCTTGAGTACACACCTTCCATCAAGTAGAGGTCCTCAATGTCACACCAAGTAATGGTCTGCTGTCCAAGATATATGTCCATGACATTTGCCTACTCACCTTCAACAGAGGCAGCCATGACTTGCACACATCTTACAAACCATGGAATGGATCCCATATCCAAAAGGTAGCACTCAGGAGTGGGAGACGTAGCCTTACCTCACCATTGCATATACCATGGCAAACAGTGCTGACAAGCATGGTTGTGACGATGTGTTGCAAACTAGTCATGAAGGCTGTCCAGAAACATGCAGCAACACTGAGGGACTTGTAGGAATGTCTAGCAAGTACTGCCTGTACAGTACCTGTGTCAACAATTGCCTGGACTCTGCATAAGTGTGTCCTATGGGTTAGGGTAATCAGATGGAAGAGTTGTTCCACAAGAGACATCATCCAGAGCTCTCTACAGGTAGCATATGCATAACATCAAGTCTCCCAAAGGCATGTGTTGCAATGTGTTATGGTGTACCAAGACCAAGGCTGAGACCTACAGACAGTATTAATAAAGATACGTATGCTGCACAAGCAACACCTCACTCCACCTCAGGCCCATCATTCCCATCTGTACCTTGCTGATGCCAGTGTACACCTTTAGGTTTGCTGTTCATTAGTAGGGATTAGGCAGGTAGACATGGTGTTCTGAATTTGGGAGACTGCAAAATGACACTCACGTGTGGCCTATAGTTGTCAAGCATCTGTAAAAAGGCTGAGGTTGGGGAGGGGTGTCATTCTGAAACACAACAGTGAACTGAAGCATACATCCAAAGCCTGCTAAGAATGGCTGTATCTGAACACAGTCAAGGTCATGCATTGTGCCAGATATAACCTTGACTCCACAGCAATAGTGAAGGCACTGTGTGACCTCCAAGGGCTGTGCACATCAGCTTACCTTGCAATCTGGCAGAGTTGGGGGACATTTGTAGGGCAGAGTGACCAAATAATGGCAAGTGAAGATGGGCCATGCTAGTATACCCCTTCCAGGAATAGTGACTGCTGTAGTTCACTTAACAGGTGCTGCAACAAACCATTGTATTAAGGGTGTGCACACTTATGCAACCCACATATTGTATGCATCTCAGTCAGCATCTGCACAACTAACACATTTGTTTGATACTGCATTTGATTGCACAGGTCATATGTCACATATCAGGGGTGTGTAATGTTAACATATGCAGTATTGTGGCCCCATGGCATATCAGGGAAGAGGGTGGCATGTCAATAAGGGTGTGTACACTCCTCATAGCCACAGTAAGCTTTGAAGGTTGTCAGTGTAATTGGATTTCATTTCTCATACATGCACTGCTGATGATGAGATCTGCAAATCAGACGTCAGGCATTCACTACTGACATCTGTCCATATATCATCCCAGGTATGTGTCAGACAAACACACAGGGAATGTGAGCAACAGAGCAAACATAACTGCCACACATATTACACATTCAGCAATGGTGTGTACACTTGTAAGGTATAGTGCACAGTACATGCCAGGGTGCTGAACAGGTGCACAGCAATGCTGTGTACATGGGTGCAGTGTGTTCCAGGGGAAGACGCATCACCTACTAACACAACTCATGCATCACAGAGATGTATAATGTTGGTAACAGGGACTGAGTATAGCTGCAGTGCATGCTGTTGAGTGCCATATGTCATGCATGTTGACAGCTGAGTAATGAGAGGTCTGTGTAATATCTTTGTGCCATCTCACCTGTAAGTGTGTGTGTGTGTGTGTGTGTGTGTGTGTGTGTGTGTGTGTGTGTGTGTGTGTGTGTATAGAGGTAAGCAATGATGAACAAGTCTTAAAGTAGATTTTTTATTTTCCCCTCACAGGTGGCGAGGTGGGCCAGGGTGCCTCCTACAGGCAAACTGGGGTCTATATTACATCATTGAATGCTTAAAAAAGTGAGCGATGATTAATTGACCCCATGTAAGCGAAAGCATACAATGTCGAAACCTCAGAACAGCGATTTTTTTTTCCAAGGGAAAAAAAAATCGCTGTTCAAAAAAAAAAACAAAAAAACTTTAAAACATTACATAAAGTGGGGGGCTTCACCCCCACACCCCCTGACATGGGGGGCTGTGCCCCACAAACCCCCCAACCTTAAATATACCAACTCCAAGATCACACTACAGTGCCGAAAATGGGAAAGTAAAGGAAGCTGCTTCGCTATTTTGCCTTTTCGTTCTTTTACTTTCGATCAAGACGCATTTGACAGAGAACCTGGCAAACTGATATTAGTGTCCATACAGACTCTGACAATGGTGATAGGTATGGTGAGCCACAGGCGGGTTGTCAGGGGCTGAAGCTGTGCCATTGGTTGACATCCCACTGTTATCCACCCCATCCCCGAACACAGTTACATTGCCTATATATACCCCATCACCAGTGGCCATGGATGAGGGACAGTTGGCGGGTGGCGGCATGGGACAGAACAATGTGGTGACTATGGCAAGTGTGTCTGAAAACAGCAGCCATATCCAGATGACTGGTGAGGTACCACACAGACAGATGTACAGCAGTGCTCGTAGGAGGGCTGCTGGCCATTATGCCTCTTGCAGAAGTGCCACAGCAGGTGTCACCAGATGCATGTTTTGGGCCATCATGGAGGCACAGGCATGTATGGAACATTAAACCAGACAGAGTCTGAGGCTCCAGAGGGCTACTCATTCTGCTGTTATTGACAACATCTGTGATCTTGCAGGTGCCCACCATTATTTTGCAGAGTAAAACAATAAACAGGCTACACCCAATACTCAGGAGCTAAAAAATAAAATATTTAATGTTGACACACTATTAAAAAAGAAAAGAAATAAAGTCCCTTGATTTCCACAAACGATAAGTGCTTTCGATAAATCTTCATCAGATTGCTGATAAACTGGGACTGAAGATGGCTTTTAATACTTAAAGTCTAAAACGATCTTTTCTCCTTTTTTTTGAAAATGAACCAATCATAGATGTTTAAAGCAAGCACACCTTCACAATAGCCAATGATCATTACACTGACTCACAACTCTGAGAGCGGCAAAGAGATTCTCTTACTTCCAATCACAGTAATCTGAAGCAGACACCCCTTCTTTTCAACCAATAGCTGGCAATAGAACTTTCTTCCAATCACAATGATCTAAAAATGGATACTCCTTCTTTTCAGCCAATAGTTGGCCATCTGTCTTTCAGTATTGGTCTAAACAGAATCACCTCATTTAGAGCAGGAAACTGGTCCTCTCTTAAATTAATTATCCATTTGATCTCTCTTTTTTCTGTTTGATTACTGATATCACCTTGTTTTATTCCCACATAAATTCATTCTATTACTTTGAACAGAAAGGGAGTTGTGTAAATCGTTTCCATGGATGTCTCTCAAATGTCTCAAAATATGATTTTTGAAGACTTGATTGGTTTTACTGACATAATATGCCGAACATGATGTACAGGTCACCAAATACACAACATTTGTTTGTTTCAGGATTAAGCATTGTCAGTATATGTGGGAAAATTGATACATGGCCTCAGGATGTGCATGTCCACCAGGCTGGCCACAGAGATAGCAGGAAAGTGCCTATCCATGGTTTCAGGTTGTTTTACTATGGGTTTAACCAGGGAGAAGAGTGGGTAGATTTAACTGGACTGGGATAACAGCACACAAAGAATGGATACTATAATCAGTGCGAACTGCAGCTATCCAACAAGCTGATACTGCTCTGAGTGCAACTCAGATACTCCTAGAGCAGCAGGTACTGCGGAAGGTTACAGAGATAGTTATTTTAAGGGAAATCTTAACTTGAAAGCATTTGTGTCTGTGTAGGGCACTGCTTACCACCACTGCATGGAGAGCAGCTTAGTACAAGCACTGAGCTTATATAGAATCGGAAAAGACAAGTTTTAAAAGCAAGGTCTACAGACCAACCAGGAAACACACAATAAACTGTCAGCCAGTAGCTCCCAACTCAGGTTTGCTTCAGCACATTTTTGTCACAAGAGTGCAGTCAGAAACCCCTATTAATGTTAAAATGATGGTTTTAGAGCTCAAATGCAGGAAACCACACAATCTAGATACTACTGTCCTAGAAAACTAGCAGACATTATGTAGTTAAGTACTACAGCAGCAGTGGAAACAGTTCAGCTTTGAAACTCTACTTAAGTGCAAGAAGTTTAACAAATAATGCAGGATTCTTATGAAACGTAGTATAAATAATCATCATAAGTGCAAAATTATACTTTTTTTTACTCTTTTAGCAGCACATGGCTTTAGATGATACAGATTCTCTGTAACTCAGGTGAAGTAAGCCAACCAAGAACAGCTCTTAAGGAAATGAACTCAGTTCAACAAAACTATCCCATATGAACAACTGATATAGGATGGCTTACTTTAAATCATGGATGCAAGAACAGTGGATACAACTCATATGCTCAAAGGCATGCTGTGGACCAGGATGTGGCCCAAACAATGCAAGGCTGGTGATCACAGCAACATTTCCATGTACGTGCCTGGGCAAAAGGCGTTTGAGTAAGGTGCTTGTATGAAGAGGTGTACATGAGTATGCCTCCCTAACCTGGAGCCATGGTTACTCAGCTACTACAGCACAGACAGGTTTTACATCCAAACAGAAAGATGTATATTAAGATACATATACATACATATATATATATATATATATATATATATATATATATATATATATATGTGTGTGTGTGTGTGTGTGTGTGTGTGTACAGATACACATTACACAGCACACACACACACACACACACACACACACACACACACACACACACACACACACACACACACACACACACACACACACATTCATATTCTAGAAGGTATAGCCAAGAAGTAAGAGGGCTCAACAGTACAAATAAAATGCATATGAATTCTGTGGTGACTGCATGTTATTACTATGAGATAAACTGTAAATAAGTATGTAAAACAATAAACCAAATATGGTGAGAAGAAGCACAGTAGAACCCATGTCATGTATGATCAATACATGTAGCCAGCTGTGATACTGTCAGGGAGTGAATACCTGATAGAAAAACAAAAACTTGGATAGGCTTAGAAAGGACCCCTGGGTCATTATCCTAGTAACAATCTATGAATATATGAATCTATGACTCTGTGGCTAGATATACCCCATTTGTAGTGCAGGCACAGGAGAAAATATCTGTAATTAGATAATACAAAAACAGATGCCAGAAATGAATATACCACAAATTAATATGTTTCAGTATTCAATTTATAGCTGTTTGAATAGAGTTATATTTTTTTGCAGTTGTGCTCATAAAGGTTTATGACATTATGCAACCATGTCTAAAAAGATCCATACAAACATCCAATTTGCAAATATGAAACTAAGAAAACATGCAAATGCAATGACAGATACCCCCCCCCCCCCATATCACCACAACAGCAGTAGCCACTGCTGCATATTATTGTCCTCTTCCTCTGGCTCCAGTGCCCTGTCCTTTTCCCATGGATATACAGTCTCCTCTGGAATAGCTCAAGAAATCCCATGTTCAGTAGATATCTGGTGTGGGTAAAATACAGCTATTGTTGCTGGTAACACAGAAGCTGGTTGCAGCAATGTGTTCCAGAAATTCTCCAGGACTGCACCCCTGGTAACTATCATATTGACAACACACCCTTTAGAACTGACTCAGTAGTCAGGGACTTAGAGACACACATAGATAGTAATCTAGCCTTTAACTATCATGCTAGTGAGGAAATCATTCTATGTTGCGCAACTTATAAACAAAGGTATGGCATCTAAGTCCAAGGAAGTCATTGTTACACTGTATTCAGCATTCATCAGACCTATCATTGAGTAGAGTGCTGCCTTTGGTATGTACCTAACCAGGCATATCCAACAATTGGAATGTCCACAGAGGTTCCTCACTAAAAGAATGCAGAGCATAAGCAAAATGCCTTATGCAGACCACCTCAAAGCCCTATCCCTGTATTCTGCCTCCTACAAGCTTTTGAGGGGAGATCTATACCTGACATACAGGGTATTGCCAGACCCCAGTCTGATGGACCTCCTGCATATCCACAAAACACACAGCACCAGAATTACACTTTTTAAAGATGTAAACCTTGCCTGTTATATAAATAGGACCTGCTGGAAAGACAGGTATGTATTCCAGAGACTACCTCATCTATGGAACAGGTTTCACATCCATGTGATGCAGAGTTCCTCCCTAACTCAATTCAAGTGCAACTTGGAAAATTGGATGGGGAACAGGAAATTCATCCCTGGTTTGGCACCTATTTCTCTAATGGACACAGGCAACTTGTAAATGGTTCATCTCCCGGGCCCCTGCTTGTAAATGTTTAATTTCCCAAACCCCTGCTTAAATTTATCAAGGGTATCATAACTTGTCAGAGATTTGGGATGCATGGCTAGGCTTAAAAAGGCCTTGTGGTCATTAGCCTAGTAAACACCTATGAACCTATGAATCTATTTGCTAGTCGCTTTCAAATTAAAAGTATATTCCTTTCCTGAGCTGGGTTGAAGAAAGGTATTGCTACTGTCAATGTATGCACAGGCTGAACAGTTCCCACATCGGAATGTCCCTTTGGTACCCAAAATTTCAGGTTTTGAAAAACCATATTTTGTGCATAATAATTGTTTGATATTCTTTTTATTCTTATATCCAAAACTTGGATGCTTCCCTACTATCTCCTTTAGTTTGGATCTTGGGTTAAGACAGGCCAAAACTGTTGTACTACTTTTTGAATTTGCATGTTATCTGTACTGTATGTCAACATCACCCTTAATCTGTTGTTCCTTTGTTCACTATTATCTTTTTGTTTCTTACGTGTACTAGATGTAATCTATCCATGCCGTGCTTCTCTGATTATATTATCCAGTGGAACATAAACGTCTCTTTCATTGTAACCACATGCTTTCAGATTCTTCTGCAAGTATTGAATCTCTTTCTGTATACCTGCACTTTGAGTACATCTTTTCAAAATCCTTGTGGTCTCATTCCGCATAATATTCTTTATAATATGCCTAGGATGCATACTGCTTTTATGCAGATAATGATTTCTCCATGTATTTTTCTTGTATAAAGCTGTACTAATTTTATTCTCTTCCTCCAATATGATATTAACATCCAAGAAATTGACATAGGTTTGAGACCATTCTGCTGTTAGTTTCAAGAAGGTGGTAGTTCCATTAATATAATCCAGGAATAAGAATCCTTTTACATCTCCTTCCCAAAGCACAAAAAAGTAATCCACAAAACGACCATAAAAAAAGATGTTCTTATTCCAAGGATTAGTAGGATTGAGTACATGGATAGGCTCCCATTCTGCTAATACAATATTTTAGTAGCTATTCGTGCGGGGGGTGCCCATGGCAACCCCTCTACATTGCCAATAGATAGATTCTCCATAGGCGAAATAGTTATTCTCAAGAATCGTTGATAATAATGAGCATATTTTGTCAGCCTCTGTGCCATTTAGGTTACGTACTAAAATTTCCCTTATGGTCTCTATTCCAAAGTCATTAGGTATAGATGTGAGGAGATTATTTACATCCATAGTAGTAAACAAGAGGTTACATTTGTTCTTATTTATTTCCATAGCTTTATGTAACTTCCTTAGGAAATCATCTCTATCTTGCAGTACTGTCTCTATTCCAATCAATATTTTTCTGAGCTCTTTCTCCACATATAGGAACATAGTTTCTGTGACCCAACCCTGTCCAGACACTATTGGTCATAATGGGGGATCATTTAAGTTCTTGTGAATTTTTGGTAATCCGCTTATCGAAGGCATAGTTGGATGTGTTGTATGAAAAAAATTAAATACATTTAGAAAAAATAACTCCTTCCAACAATATATCATTAAGTTGTATTTCGACTTTTTGTGTGGCACTTTTAAAGGCCAAAGGTGTTACTTCTGTATATGTCTTCTTATCTTTTAACATTTCTAAAATTTTGCATCTGTAACATTCTGCCTCTAGTACCACTATAGCCCCTCCTTTGTCTGCAGGCTTCAGTACAATATTTTCATTCTGTTGTAAATCATGAAGAGCCTGTCTTTTCTCATAGGAAATGTTATTGCTTACCTCTGTCCTTAGTTTTTCAACTTCATTACAGCATACACGTGTAAAGACCTCAACTGCTGGATGATTAAGGGGAACAAAGGTGCTAGGTTTCTTAATAACCATTGTATCAAAAGTCTGATTCCCATAATTTATTTATTTATTTTATTTATTTATTTTATTTATCATTTGTTGACCGGGAAAGTCTGACTAGGTTCCTCAGAGCCTATTTTCAGCGGAGGCCCGGGGAGAAATGCTCCAGATGCATGTCTTTGGAATGTGGGAGGAAACCGGAGTACCCGGAGGAAACCCATGCGAACACAGGGAGAACATGCAAACTCCACACAGAAGGCAGCCCAGCAGAGAATTGAACCGGTGAACCTCTTGCTGTGAGGCGACAATGTTAACCGCTGCACCACTGTGCCGCCCATAAATGCTCTTCAGTGTGACATTCCGTCCAAAATACCTTAAAGTCTATAACAAACTCACTCAAATCTGATTTTAAAGAAGGGATAAACGTTAGTCCCTTCTCTAGGATTGCATGTTCAACTGGAGTTAAGACATAGTTAGAGATATTCACCACTAGTGAAATCTCAGCTAACTCATGGTTTTCTTTCTTTTCCGATCTTGACTCTGAGTTCCCTGATTCCTGTAGTGGTTTGTTTAAAAAAAAACGGTAAATTATGGCTAACAGGTATTTGCACTGCTCCTTTCTTTGGTACAGCTCCTATCTGGTTGGAACTGCTAGTGCCTTCTAACGATGAACTGGATATAAGTGTGTTGACTTCTCCTACACCTGAGGAATCAGAAACAATCACCTTTGTTTGTGACTATTCTGTCTCTGCTACTATAGTGTTCAAATTCACAGGGTTCTTTTTAGGCCTAGCTGGTTCTTTATCTCCACTTACTGTGCGAGTTTCAAAGTTCCTTTCTTCTCTGGGCCATTCAAATATGCGCCCTTGCTTGAAGTCTGAAATATCTCTAGTCAGCTTTTTTATTTTCTGATCTTTTAACTTTGAGTCATAAACATTCAGGTTGAACTGTAGCATTTCTATTTTGATCATCTGATATGAATTCAAACTCAAATTCTCAAGTTCCAACTGCTTCGTTGTAATCTGCTTTGCAATGCTTTCCTCTTCAAGTTTAAAATAATCATTTAGCAGCTTCATATATCGGTAGCTAGTTACTAAATTAATGGCCTGCCATTTCACTAGCAGGTCCGGATATTGGTTCCCATAACTGGGCATACATTTCACTCTCATCCTTCTTGGGATGACTTGGTTATGCAAACTTGCTTCCAAATGAAATCGCTGCCATGTGAGCCATTTGAGCCGATAAGCTGCTGACTGTACTTCACTTAATATTTTGTCAAATATACTATCATTACAAACATCCTCCATTCCATGTACTTCTGCTGAATCAAAACACAAAAGCAGTAATGGGTTGGTATTAACTTCTAACTGCTCAACCCCTTTGTTAGTTTTCATAAACTCCATATTAAGCTGTCCTTTATTAGCAACATGGTTACCTTGTTCTTCCACCATGTGCAGTGGTATAACACAGCAATGAATTAAACAAAGAAAAGAGATATATTCCACTGCCTAGGAGTAGACAGTAAAAAGTACAAAGTACAATAGTTATTTTTCAGAGGTCCTGGATAGATGGTTGGGTGAGGTGGTGGGAATCCTCGACCATGCAATGTCTGTGTTAGAGCATATGGTGAGATTAGGGTGACAGCCACATGGATGTACGTCTACAACACCAACAGGTGGAGGTCTACATGGACATGCAAAAAGTCACAGTCGCTCCCGTAGTGGCAGTACCAGCACCAGCACTGCAGGGGGGGGGTTCTGTCCAAACACAACAAAGCAGACCACATGCATGTGGGCCTGGCCAGTCCCAACAAGGACCCGGATCCAGCGGACATTTGTCATCATCAGGGAAGAGTAGCATATCTGACCTTGTAACCTGGTAGTGCCCATGGAACCCCTGGCAGGCACAGTTCTCATGTCCATGGCTGGAGATGGTGAACTGCACACCCTGCCATGTACGGTCTGCAGCTGTCCAACAAACTACTGTATAGGGCAGCCACATGGCAGAACTGTGTGCATACACACACACACACACACACACACACACACACACACACACACACACACACACACACACACACATCACCAACACAGCTAGGGCACCTCTATACCTACACACACCACATCTGCACAGCCCAATTAATAACAAAACCCGCTAACACACACACATGATGTCAACCAAACAGCTCAGCTTAGGTCTCTGGCAAACCCACAACACACCTTGTGCATATGATGATACCTGTGCCACATCCCTGTCATCCATAACATTGATGCAGGGACAGGCTAATATGGTTCTGATGCACAGGGTGCATGTACTAAGGTGTAGCAATGTAATGCTGTGTAACATGTTTTCAGCAGGAAAATTTAATGTTTACATGTCAGGATGTGTAGCTGTCCAGCCATGATGCATTATAGCTGTTATTAACACTGACTGATTGTGGTCTCCATAATGTATTCATTTTGTGTTGTAGGTGTCTATGTGTCAGCAGGATGTTGGTCTGCTGTTGTTGCCTACAAGGGGTATGGCACTGTGGTGACACGTTGTGTCATATCCTGGGTACAGCTGAACACAAGTAACAGGTCTGTATAACAGTTACTGCATGTGCCACATGGCTGATAGGTCTGAGGGGTGTATACAGGTGAGTGCATAGTGACTGATGTCAGCAGCCCTTCTACAGTGGACAATGGTAAGTGTACTGGGTGGCACTCACCACATGTTTGTGTATAACACGCACACACACACACACACACACACACACACACACACACACACACACACACACACACACACACACACACACACACACACACACACACACACACACACACACACACACACACAGGCGTTGGCGTTGATGCAATACACTGAGAATACTGTACACATGGATGTACTTAATTTTGCAGTGAACCCATTTTAGCCTATGTAATTCCACCAAGACAAAATAGGCAAAACATCACATCAGTAAATAATCAGTCTGCTAGTTTAATGTCATTGACAATGATACTGGCAGGGTATATGTCCCCTTCCCCACTGTAGTGCAATCCTGAAGTTGGTAAACATAGGTGTGCTGGTGTGGGTGGCACAGCCCTCCACTTTGGAGGGTGTGGGGTGGTGTAGAGCTGCACATAGTGTGGTTGACAATTACTTAACCTGTTAACATAAACTGTACAGTACTGCGGCAGACTAAGTGGAGGGATACACACAGCAATAACCCCAATGAGGGTGGCTGTGTCCACAACATTGACAACCAACTATATATACCAACTCCAGTATCGCTGTACAGCTATACAGTGGGGAAGAGGGCATTTACACATCTACTACTAGTTTTGATGGAATGAATTTCCACAAGATGATTCCTTTGAAATGTTAGCATTTGCCAGTCAGTTCTCGTACAAATGACCTCCTGGGACATGTATTTTCTAAAAACTGAAGTGGATTCCTTCACATACACACACACTTACTTGGCAACACTGAGATAGAACCCCTACCTAGGTACTTATTGATACTAATGTGTTTGGCCTTAATTGCACACACCACACAGCTTTTAGGATGAGGTGTATCCCGAGTTTCTTGTTAAGTGAGGAACATCACCAGGCCTTCTACAGTATGGTAATGGGGGATGTACTGGGTGTTAATGAATAATACATAGTATGAAATACTGCCATATACACATTGACAAACACATAACAGTCATAGACACATCTGAGAGACCTGGGTTTATCAGTGCTAACTACCTTGTCAGTGAGTTCATTCTGTTACAGATAATTTGCACACAGCAAATGCATAATTGGGCTGAATGGTGTAATCAGTTACCTGTATGGTTGATGGTGACAGTGGTCCTCATACAGTGGACCTTGGGACATGTACTGGAGGTACCATGGTGTAAAGACAGTATACTCAGCACCCACACCCCACAATGGATATTTTACTCACTGAAACCTATGATAATACTCTGACATAGCTACAATCACACATTGACCAGGACTGCAATACAACCTCTTGTCTTTCTCAGTGCTACTACAGGGATATGCATTTATTGCACATGCCACAGGGATAGTAGGGTGATGGAGTGTCATGGCTCTCCTAATGTCAGCAACATCACTGTGCCTTATACTGTATGGCCAGGTGTATTGTATTTGGAAAATGTGGCCTCAGAATGCTGTATCCTACAAATATACACACTTGCACACATACACACACTTGCCAGGACTCAAATGGTAACCCATGCCTATCTACCGATTTGTACAACAGTGCTGTGCTGGTACTGCAAGCTCCAGGTAGCCCATGGGCGAAGAGTGTAACAAGGTACATTTAATGTCCATTACAGCAGCAGCCATTTCTAACTATGGCAATGGGGGGGGGTTGTAGAGTGTGAGAAGGCCCTCAGGGTATTATCAACTACAAGTTTACAAATACACAGACACTGTTATTCTCAGTAATGTACACTGACACATTTGTCAGTACTGGGGTCCATAGGTGCAGGTGTTCCTAGGTGTGTACCATGATATTGTCCATGGAGAGGTGAGAAGAGTAGGGGATGTGGATACAGTGGTATCATGCCACCTGACATTTGTCAGCAGGCCATCTATCAACTGATGCCACATGAATGATCCTCAGGGTGGCAGTTAAATGCAACATCCAATCATCTAGTTGTCTCTTGCAGAGGGCCAGTGAGGTGCTCCAATTGACATGTATGCAACATATGTTACATAACATGGCCAGTGTCTGGGTTGGAGACCTGTACCCAAGCTTGTTCTGTTGACTGTGATAGTCTAGTTGAGGTATCCATGGCATGTGGTGCATACAGGGTGGGGTTTCCTAGCTGTGGCATTCATAACACAGCTGGGCAGACAAGTCAGTGTCCGTCAAGCACAGATTGCCTGAAAGCAGCCAAGATTGATACCTGACATCTGCACATCTGTACAGAGGACAGACAGAAATCAGCTAGCCAACAGGTTATGCATTAGGATTAATGTTTTGACAGATAAATGTCTGACACTAATAGGTATGCCATTACTACATGACAGCAGCCATCAATGACATGTCCTATATACATAGTAGTCTTACAGTAAATATCCACATATGAGATCAATATCTAGTAGCAAATACTTAATAACACACTACTCACACATCAAGAACATGATAGTCAGTACTCAGAGTCCAACTTTGGATGCAGGGGTGTATGGTTCCAGTACTACAATCTGCAATCTACACTTACTTAGGAAAGCACTGTTAACAGTAGTAACATAATGATACAATACATGCAAGTGTGATTGCATATAACTACCCATGTATGAAACACATACAAATGGAAAAGATTGTTGTACTAGTCATATATACTCAGGTGTCCCATACAGTATACTCACACTCCTTGCTACTGTAATAACAGCACACAGAAGCATGTTATGTACATGGAATTAAATACACTTATTAAAGATGACATTACCATGTTATTTCATCAGACTGGAATGTGATCACTGGTTACCAGGGCTGAACCATGCTTAGCAGGTGTAAGCATTGCTTACATATAAATGCTAAGCAGATTTGCACACTGGTAAGCGAAGTGTACATGGTGTAAGCGCCTTTTAGTTTAATCATATGTAAGCACTGCTTACCATCGCGCAAACCCATGCAAACCAACTGAAAGCTGCTCAAAACTGCCTTAACCACTCTGTATCCAACAGTCCTTGTTCTGCCTAGCAACAAAATAAACAGCCATTGCAGGTGTTGAATCCAGGACCCTGTACACGTTAGTCACAGCAGTTAACCACTAAGCCATCACAGCAATGAAAACATTTTTTGTTTTTTCCAATATATCTGTCAGTACACATACTTAATAGTAGTGAACAACTGATTTGACTTCTAAAACTGTGTAACATGTGTTAGTGAAATTAGTGTTGAATCAGTACGTTGTCATATGTAAATATACACATATCAGATAAATATGGTGGGATACATCTGGAAAGGTATATACAACACTCATGTTTACACATAACAAGGATATATATATATATATATATATATATATATATATATATATATATGCATATGTAGATATATGTATACATGTACATACACATATATTTATATATATATTTATATATATATCTGTATATTAAGTTGTATATATATATATATATATATATATATATATATATGGATCTAGGATTATTGAACGAAAGTTCAATAGTCTGAATCCACAATCACCGAACACACTTTAACGAAAGCGCTTTCACCGAAAAGCACTTTCATTAAAGTGTGTTTAAAAAAAAAAAGAATAAAACATTACTTTTACATTTTTGCAGGGGGGCAAGCCCATCCTGCAGCCCCCACACCCCCCTACTTAAATATTCTCACTCCGAGGTCACACTACAGTGGGGAAAAGGGAATTTTCCCTTATTTATTTATTTATTTATTTTATTTTACATTTGTTGACCGGGCTAGTCTAGCTGGATATATTTCCATTTTCAGTAGAGGCCCGGGGAGAAAAGCTCCACACAGATATACAAAGTATAAAATATTGTTACATGGTGAAAAAAAGGATTAAAAATAAAAAATAAAAACAGGTAGTTAATACATTCTTAAGATAAAAATACTAGAGAAACGTTAAAGTAAAACTGAGTAAAGTTTAAGAGAGCTAGAACAGATATAATACAGTAAGAGTTATGTACAATAGATAAAAACACTTGAGAAACAGTACAGAGAGCAGAATACAGCTTAAGACAGCTCAGAAACAGAATACAATAGATCATATGAGATAGAATTATTTAAACACTAAGTTGATTAGAGTTTAGAAAGAGTCAGTCTTATTTACAATTCAAAAGCATGTAGAAGTTTGGAAGTATGGAAAGAAGAGGAAGAAAGAGGGGTGAAGAGGATGGTTAGTCAGGGTTACTACAAGGGCATAGCCAGTGCATTTGGAGGTGTTTTCTAAGTTTTTGTTTGAAGAGTGGCAAGGATGTCGTTAGAGTTAGTTCAGTGGGTAGTAGGTTCCAGAGTTTTCCTGTTGTGTTGGTAAACAGAGAGTCACCAGCTGCATTATTAGACTTTGTTAAGCTGGCAAGAAGTTTGCTAGAAGAACGTAGGGAGTTCAGATTATTATATGGGACTATGAGTTTTGAGAGTATAGGGGTATTATTGGGTTGGTAAAATATCTTGTGGGCAATTGTGAGTTGGGGGATAATCAGATGGTTTTGGAATTCGAGCCAATTTAGTTGTTTAAGATTTGAACAGTGATGGGTTCTGAAGGGATTGCCAGTAGCAAATCTAGCAATGTTATTATAGGAGGTTACTAATTTGTTAAGGTTGGTTTTCTTAAGGTTGGTAAATATAGGTGAAGCATATAGGAGGGTTGAGATTAGATGGGAATGAGCAATCTTGGCTCTGGCTGCTGAAATTAAGAAGGGTTTTATTCTGTATAGGGAGCCTATTTTTCTGTTTACTGTTTTAATGGTATTGTTTATATGGTAATCAAATGAGAGATTATTATCAATGGTTATTCCTAGAAGTTTAGTGGTAGTGTCAGGGAGAATAACAGTACCATTATTTGAAGAGATAGAGAAGTCTAATGGGGAAGACCTAGTAGTGGGTATAAAGAGAAGGAGTTTTGTTTTTTTAGCATTAAGAAGGAGCCAGCATTTGGAAAACCATGTTTCTACAGTGTTGAAAACATCTTGAGTAAGAGAATATAGTTCAGATGGAGAGGTTGATGAGCATATTAGTGTGGAGTCATCTGCATATTGAATACAAGTGGCTTGTGGAATTGCTACATGGAGATCATTAATAAATAAGGAGAAGAGAAGAGAAGTGGTCCAAGAATAGAGCCCTGAGGGACCCCAATAGTAACAGGTAAAAAGGATGAGACTTGATTTTCCCAGAGGACTGCTTGTTGTCTATTGCTGAGATATGATGTGAACCATTTTAAGGCTAGAGAATCAAAATAGAGAGATTCCATAATATTGATTAAGAGGGTATGGTTAACCATGTCAAAAGCTTTAGAGAGGTCAATGAAGAGTGCAGATGAGAGAAGGTTTTTGTTACGGTTTCTATTGATGGTATCTGTGAAGGATAGAAGGGCAGTAGTGGTACTATGAGATGGTCTAAAGCCATGTTGACAGTGTGCTATTAGGTTGTGTTGAGAGAGATGGGATAGAAGTTGTTTGTGAATGCATTTTTCCATAATTTTTGCTAGGGGTGATAAAAGAGCAATTGGCCGATAGAGTAATCATTGGAGTTCCCGCCTTTATGTAAGGGGATAATGTGGGAGATTTTCCAAATATCTGGGATGGTACCTTCTTGGATTGTCCTATTTATAAGGATAGATATAGGGTAAGCAATTTCCTTAGCTGCTTTTTGGAGAAATTGGGAAGGAAGTTGGTCAGCAGATGGAGTACATGGTTTAAGTTTTAGAATAAGTTTAAAGATGAGAGAAGTAGAGATGGGTTGTAGTTTGAATTTCGAGAAAGAGTGGGGTAAGTCGATGGGAATGCTGGAGTTTTCTGAGATAAGTTGAGAAGCTAGAGATTGTATAGTGTCAGTAAAGAAAGAGTTGAAGGTATTGGCAGTTAGATGGGGAGTATTTGGATCTGCATCAAGTGGGGTGGGTGTTCGGGAGTTACCTGGGGAAAGGAGCTTATTAATGCAAGACCAGAACTGTTGGGGATTATTTTGATGAGTTTGCTGAAATTTACAATAGTAGTTTTTTTATCTGTAAGTATAGCTTTTTTGTGCTGTTTCTAAGCTGTCTAAAGTATAGGTGATCAGAGCTATTTCTATAGGTTCTCCATTTAGTCCAGACTTTGTTCCTAAGTAGAATTTGATTCCTAGTTTCATTAGAAAGCCATGGGGCTGGGTTAGACTTCATTCTAATGGAACGTTTGGGAGCATGCTTATCCAGGATAGATAAGAAAGCAGTGTTAAAATACTGTACTGCCTCTTCCAGTGGGAGGGCCTTTAATGGGTTCCAGTTGCATGCTTTAAGGACAGTTTGAAATAATTCTGTCTTAAAGTGTTTGGTAGAGCGTGCTGTTCTAATGGTGGGGAGGTTTGAGAAGTCTTTCTTTTCTCTAGCAATGTAGGTCAAGGAATGATCACTTACATCATCAGGCAGGGTTCCTATTTTGTAAGATTGTTTCACTTTGTTTATGAGAATCCAGTCTAATGTACTCTCTTTTTTGTTAGGTTTGTTAATCCCGGTTGTAGAGGTTGTAGTTTGTGTAAATCCATGGAAGTTAATATGAGAGGTAGGATTTTCAGCACTAACACTTTTCCAGTCCATGTTAAAGTCACCTAGTATTATAGTTTCTTGGGGGTAAGTAGAAGACAGCCAGCTAAGAAATGCCTCAATTGTAGTGATATTATTTCCGGGTGGTATATAAATGCAGATAATATATAAAGATTTGTTTATGTTGATTTGAAGCTTAGTAATGAGGATTTCTGCATTGCTATCCTGGGTTGGATTAGATGGGAGGGTAGAGATATGAAGTCCATTTTTAAATAGAATTGCTACTCCACCACCTTTACGTTTTGTTCGGTCTTGTCTCACTATATTATAGTCTTGGGGAATAATTTCATTATCTTTAGTTTCTGGTTTCAACCAAGTCTCAGTGAGGCAGAGGATATCAAAGGAGTTAATATCTAAGAGGGCATGAAGGTGCGCCACTTTATTATTGATGCTTTGGATATTAAGATGCCCTATTCGGAGAGAGCTATTGAGATTGGGGTGAGTTGTAGGGTTGGTAGGGCCAGGGTTGGGGTGGACATCGCCATCTTTCAAGGTGGGACTATTTAGTTTTGTTCCTGAGTTGTATGTAAGGTAGGTTAACAGTTTCGATTTTTTTTCTAAGGGTAGGTTAAGTTTAATGTGGGAGAGTCTATGGTATTTGGGTAGTAGGTAACTGGGATTGGAAGTTATGTTAGCATGTCTATCAAAGGATATGTATGTGTAGATTGCAGTTTGTTTGTGGGAATGGTTAAGATGGAAATAGTGCAGTTTTTCAAGGGAGGTAAGAAGGTAGGTTGAGATGAGAGTATGATTGTATGTGTTAGCTTGGTGAGATTAGGGAGAGGCATCTTGGAGAAGTTTGTAAAATAAGAGTACAAGTGTAGGGATATAATAGGGAGAAAGATGTGAAGGGGAGGAAGATAAAGGAGTACAGGAAGAAAAAAGAGGGGGATATTGTATGGATGAGTTAAAAGTAGGAGGATATGATAGGGGTACTCTAAGGAGTGGCTTATTGAAAGTGATTGTTAAAGAGGTAGGGGTGTGGTTAGAGTTTGTGGGGAGGAGTGATGCATGGGATAGGTTGGACGTGAGAGAGGGTGTGGTAAGGGAGGTATAAGAGTAGGACCCCTGGGGGTGGGAATTGGGGGTAGGGTAGGGGAGCGGAGTGAGCCCGTAGGGCGAACGGAGCGGGTTACAGCTGAGAGAGGCTGAGAGGCAATCAGTTATGGAAAGAGACTGAGTTCTACAGGCACAGGAAAGGTAAGAGACAATATATAGTTACTAAGTAGCAGAGAATACAAGGTGAACAAAGGTATACCTGTGCTGGGGAGATAGTTACATGAAACAGATTTAGAACAGAGAGAGAGGTATTTAGAGAAATTACCACAGGCAGGAAAGGAGGTTAATACAGAGGGAATAATTGAGGGGCCAGTAACAACAATAGTGATAGTCAGAGGTAGTGATAGTCAGAGGTATCTATGTAGTAATGCTCCCTGATTTACCTAGGATAATTCCCTTTTCAAGCAGGTATGGGATGGGGGTAAGTACATGAATAGAAAGTACAGGCACAGATAACAGAGTCTGGCTGCTCTACAGGGCTAGTTGGGTTCTACAACCATTTAGAGAAGTTCAACAACCAGTGGGAGAAGGTATCCTAAGCCTGAGCTCCGCTGCTCTCTAGTGGATAATGCAGGGCAAGCACTAACTCAACTAGGATAGTAGGAGACGGGGGGAATAAGATAATAGAGAAATGGTAGGAGGGGAAGGTCTACAGGTGTGGTGGCCCTTACAAACTAGTTAACAATTTATAGCAGACACCAGTAATTTAAAGTTAATACACTCACAAGGTTATATTTAAACAAACATATACTGTAGGATAACACCTACACTGTGAGGCTGAAATGTAGAGGGTCCAGGAAGATCCTGAAGGGTTTCTAAGTTGAGTTTCCTTACTTATGCGAAAGTGCCTTTCGGTGAAAAGTACTTTCATGCAAGTATGCCCAGCTGAATCTGTTTCGGATATGTTGCCGTTCAGTGATCCTTATGGATCCCATATATATATATATATATATATATATATATATATATATATATATATATATATATACACACACACACACACACACACACACACACACACACACACACACACACACACACACACACACACACACACACACACACACACATTTACATAGTAGAACAAGTGGAACAGCCATAGCCACACAAATCCTGTTAAACCAACATTACTTCAAATGTAGAACAGCAATACTCACATTCTGTCCCGATGTCTGGAACATCCCCCTCCTGTTTGCTGGCCTGTCTCCACAGTGTGTGTTGTAAGAGATATTTCCAACTACCCTCTATGATGCTGTTTGTCAAACACCCACATGATGTCCTGCTCACAGTGAAGGAAAAGGGCCAAAACCCACATGAAGTGCTTAGTTATAGGAGTGTGTTTCCATGCAGTTGGCTATAGGAATGATACAACAGTTGTTCCATATGCAATTAGCAAGTGAGGGACTGAAATTTGTGCACAGGCCATCAGCTGATCATGAGCATTCCTTACAAAACTCAAGCTGCTGCCTATGCAAAACAGATGTACTTTTCCACATCCACCAGAGAGGGAGAGAGAGAGAGAGAGGGAGACAGAGACAAAGTAAGAAAGGAAGGGTGTAAGAGAGTAAGAGCCAAGCGTGTTTGTGTATGATCCGTGGGTGGAGAGTGGTATCTGGGTATTATAACAGCTGCCTATATTGTTTGTAATCCATACTGTCACATAGTAATTGCACATGGCTGTACATATTTATGGCTGAGGATTGTCTACAACAACCTCTACAGTGTTTGAAAACTGTTGGCCTTGTAATGTGGACAATGGGACATACAGGTCCTCAATATAATGATGTAGCAAAACCCACACTGCAGTAGATCCTGTCAGTACACAATCCCCCCAACACCCACACAGAATACTGATGACACACACACACACGCACACACACACACACACACACACACACACACACACACACACACACACACACACACACACACACACTTACCAGTATTGAGTTTCAAACCCCTACCTGACTATGTATTGCTATTACAGTGTTATGCAGTTATTGCACATGCCATGGAACTTACATGTTAGAGAGCTGTCCAAAGATATCTTTGAAGGTGAGTCACATCAGCAACAGTGCTAAAGGAGGGATAAGGGAAGTGTAGTACATGTGAATGTCCACAAAAGCAGGTGTCAACAGAGACATATACACTCTCTCTCAGCAAAACACAAACTTTATCACAGTTGGAAGGATCAGGATTATAACTCCTAACTAGTTTGCTACACTACAGTATTACTCAGTTATCATAAGCACCACAGGGCTTATACGGCTGATATATGGCCAAAGGGTTATTTCAAGGTGAATGACATCAGCAGGCATGCTAAAGTAGGGGAATGGGAGGTGTAGCGATTGTGAGTGGCTTCAAAATCATTAATCTCCACACAGACACACACACACACACACACACACACACACACACACACACACACACTTGCCAGTACTGAGATGCATAGGTTCATTGCTTCACAGGTGTGTAGTAAGTGAATGGGCCTGAAGGCTGTACAAGGCTAGGCAAAGGAAATACCTTGGCATTAGGCCACATGACAATGGTCTCCAGTGTGGCTCAGGGGTGTAGTCCCTGCAGTGGTTCCCACAGGTGGGTATTGTATTCACCATCCACCCATCTGGGTTACTATTGTGGGTGGCCAGTGATATGCACTGCTTACCATGTATGTGATCTATATTCCATAACATGGGCAGTGTATGGGCTGTGCACATGTCTCACACGCATGTTCTTTGACATGTGGAAGTGTACTTGATGTCTCTGGGGCATGTTGTGTGTACAGATTGTTATCTTCTGATGTAGCATTCCTGACCTCATTTGGGGAGACCTGGCTATGGAACTGAGGTCATGCTTGCACCTACATTGACAGCATGATACAGATATTCAATGGCGTTAGTGGCATCTGTCCATACAGGGCATGTATATACCGCATGGTATTCCCTTTGTGGGTTACATTTGAAGACTCTACAGTTGTTGCAGGCATCCAGTGGGGAACATAGCAAAAGGACCACTGTAAGCATTTATTTGCCTACTGTAGCGATGGAACAGGGTGCCATGTTCTTTTACTTGCTGGATAACATACACTCAGTCAGGAGATGTAACACATCACAGTACTTTCTGATGTCAGTGGCACTTTTGTGGTCAACAGGCATTTAGTCCATTGCAATCACACCGTGGTTACTATCTGTGAGGCAATATGCAGGAACTACCAATATAGTGGTTGTTGCCTAGCCAAGTGTGTTTGTGTATGAGACATGGGTGGAGATTGTTCTCTGAGTAATACAAGGGTTGCCTATATTGTTCACCAATCCATGTCACATGTAGGGCTATGGATAGTCTACACCAGCCTCTCTGGTGTTTGATATATGTTGTTCTTGTAAGGTGGACATTGTGACATATACTAGGTTCTTAATATAATAATTTAGCAAAACCTACCCCACAATGCATCCTGTTATTACACAATCAAAGCAACCTCCACACAGGATACTGATGGCACACACATACATACATACACTTGCTAGTATTGAGATGCAAAAGCCTACCTAGTTATGTATTGCTACTACAGTGTACCACATTTATCGCACGTGCCATGGAGCTTAGAAGATGGATGTTGTCCCAAGGTACTTCTAAGGTGAGGAACATCACCACCCCTTGTAAATAATGGCATTGGGTGATGTGGTGGGTGAGAGATCCCAAAAATAATTTTACCCTAAATGCACATTTATATTTGCCAGGGGTGAGGTTCAAACCTGGATCTAAAAATCTTTTCGGACCATTATGTTACGCATTTACCACATGCACCACTGACCTGACATCATTCAGGATTGGCAACAGGTACTTGTAAGGTGGATGATATCTGCAGGACTGCTAAAGTCAGGCTCTGAGATGTGTACTGGGTGCAAATGGGGCCAAAATATTTGAGGTACATACACAAACACTTGCCACAGATGAGATTGAAACCCATACCTGTATAGTTACTGCTACTACAGTGTTCTGCATTTATGGCACACACCAAAGAGCTTATCGGGCTAGCCCTTGTCCAAAGGGGTATCTCAAGGTGACTGACATCAGCAGACTTGCTAAAGTAGGGCAATGGGAGGTGTAGTGACTGTGAATGGCCTAAAGATCACTAATCTCTACACACACACACACACACACACACACACACACACACACACACACACACACACACACACAGAGAGAGAGAGAGTTTCACAGTTGTCATGTCTGGGATTAGAACTCCTACCTAACTAGAATGTTACACTATAATATTACTCAGTTATTGCACGCACCATGGAGCTTATAGGGCTGGCCCTTCTCCAAAAGGGTATTTCAAGGTGACTAACATCAGCAGGCTTGCTAAAGTAGGGCAATGGGAGGTGGAGTGACTGTGAATGGCCTGAAAATCATTAATCTTTACACACAAAAACACACACACAAGAGATTCACAATTGCCATATCTGGGATTAGAACTCCTATCTAACTCATATGTTACACTATAGCATTACACAGTTATCGCACATGCCACGGAGCTTATAGGGCTGGCCTTTGTCCAAAGGGGTATTTCAAGGTGACTGACATCAGCAAGCTTGCTAAAGTAGGGCAATGGGAGGTGTAGTGACTGTGAATGGCCTCAAAATCATTAATCTCTACACACACAGAGTTTTACAGTTGCCATGTCTGGGATTAGGACTCCTACCTAACTAGTATGTTACACTATATCATTACTCAGTTGTCGCACACGCCACAGAGATTATGTAGTTCAAAATTGGCCAGAGGGTTATTTCAAGGTGACAGACATCCGCATGAGTGCTAACATGGGCTATGGGAAGAGCAGTGTGTGTGAATGGGCCATAAACCATTCATCTGGAAACACACACACAACACTCAGTCACACACAACTTTATATTTGACAGGACTGGGTATACAAATGCTAGATAAATACTGATTTGTACTATCATGTTACACAGCTATCACAAGCACCACAGACACTATAGGGCTGAGGGCTACCAAAAGCAAATGTCTACAGTGATTGATATCGGCACATCATGTGATATTTGCCAGTTGGATGCGTAGTGGGTGGGACAGGCCTTATGATGGCAATCTCTTTGTCACTGTCTGCCTTTCTCTTCCCCACATCTGTTTGTGTGTATGTTTGACCTATTATAGTGTGTTGGCCTTGGATATGTGTGACTATTCCTATCCAATGTGTGTGTAAAGCATGAATGGTGTGCAATGTGCTGTGTGTGCACAGACATCTGCAACTGACAGATATGTATAGTCCACTGTTGTCAGACATGGGCTTCATTTCTCTATGTGTTGGAGCATGCTCAGTATGAACATCTTAACTGAGTGTGTGAATCCATTCCAGGTAGATTGTACTCCCATGCAGGATTTTGTGTTCTACACCTACAGCTAGCAACCTGTTTCTGCAAGATATCTGTAGATAGGTTGACAATATGGAGTCACAATGGGTGAAAGATAGTGGGATACTGTAACTATTGTGTCTGTGGTGCTTGTGTTACATGGTTGGTGTTAGCAGAGATATTCAGACATATGTACTGTTTTACACTGTGATGTATTATGTCATCAACTACTGACATACTTATTTGCTTACAGTTATTTCCTGGGAAATACAAGATGAATGAAGCTGTGTCGAATATTGTGGTCTGTAGACTACATATTCTTGCACACTCATTCTATTCTGGAGGGGTAGCTGCAGACACTTGCTGATGGGTCTGTGTAAATGGTCCAGCATCTTGGTACTGTGGTGGCTGAGGATCCCCTGCTTGTACATCTGTCGACATAACAGAATGGCCATATTCTGCTGTGACCATACCTCTCAGATGTACAGATTCACCCAGGTTACCCAGAGGCAGGGCTCTTATATCTGGTCATTTCCCTTCACATTGTGGTTTATGAGTGGGCTTGTAGTCACCCATTACTGTGTTTGCAGGCAGAAGTAGTATGGACACACAGAGTTTCAGACTTCACACACTCCATGGCGTCCATGCTTCTACACCCACCCAACTCTGTTATTCTATCCTCTTACTAACATTATGCGAGTGATATCTGCAAAGTATCCCTATAGTTGTCCCTTCATCCCAGTGTTATTTAGAGGTTGGTTCACAGTTCATGCAGTAGGACACGGTGGGCATGCTACTGGGATTTGTCGGCATGGCCTTACATTTATGTTCTGTGGACTGTGTTATGTTGTTATTTGGGACCCCATGAGATAACATACATTGGCAATACGGGTGAGGCACAGGCCTTTGACAGAGGACTGTAGGGCATTTGGTAGTGATGCAGACCATCTGTAGCAGGGCAGTGCATTCTGTCACTCCTTCAGTCCCAGGCTGCAAGTCACTGGATTCCCCTAGGGTGACAGGGTAAGTGTGCGAGGTGTTAATGGCAATAGTCCCTGTCCATATTAATCCATTGGTCTGGATGCTGGCAGGGTGTTGCTTACAGCTAGGGATACACCTGCATGGGACACCTCTTCAGCATGCTGCATTCTGTTGGTATTCCCATACAGACATGGGGGTCATACTGTACTCATTCCCAACAGCAGGGATATGACCTGTGATAAACATGTGGCTGATGATGGGGTGAGCTGAATGCATGTGTGATATGGAAGCTTCTTGCAGCTGACTCACAGATATACATGGGACATTCCCTTTATGCTGCCTTGTGCAGGGACATAGGCAGTCTCTCATTGCTTCATAACTGTGCTTTTTGTGGTCAGCCAGTGAGTGGCCAGACTACATCAGTATTCCATACTACACAGACAACTAATGTGCTGCTAACCTGTATGTACAATTCCAAAGGTGTGTGCAGTTGACAGTTACATTTCATGTACTCTATCTAGGGTACTTCCACCTGTGTATTGTGTGTATGTCTGGGCCCACATTCATGGCATGTCCATCTTTCAGATGGTGACAGATATTGACAATCTGAACAATGCGTATGGACGATTGCTGAATTGGGTCTTGCTGGGATGCATTACTGGCCATAGGCCACCTGGTCACAACCCTCCATGCCTACATGCTGATCACTTTCACACAATATACAACACACAACAACCTAACACACAGAGCCATGCATATTGTACACATGCAATAATCTATCCTGTAAATTGGGCCAGCTCAGGTAACCTGTGCTCCACTGTTATTAAACCTACATGTACATGTTACTGCATTTCTACATAGGATTGTGGGGGGGCACATCTGACAACTGTAAACATTTGCTATGACTGTACTGGTACTTTATGTACTCTGTTGGCTTCCATTTCGTTTTGTATTCTGACCTATCATGCAGACTAGAGGCATATCAGTAGAGTACAGATCTTAGGTTTTATTGACCTACATTTCAGTTTCAGACTTCTTACCCTGCAGAACTAACATACAACTGCCTGACCTGTTGTAGTCTGTCTGTGTAGGTCTGGAGGGAGGCTGTTCTCCATTGCCATTAATTGGAGGCCTTAGCACAGCCTTTCTTTATGGTCATCTACACCTGTCCTACTGGCTGAGGCTGTTGTTGGGTATGTGAGCCTCACTGACATGCATGTGTGTGTCCTATGGACACACATTTGGGCCACCACATGTACCGCAGTGGGATTTGTCACATTGTCTAGTACTGCCTACTTTGTTGACATGAGTATTTGTTATGGATTTCATGCTGCCCATATAGATGTCCACTATCTGCTGCCATCCCATTCAACCACCCGATACCCTTGCATGCTCACATCCATACCATAGCTACAACTAGCAGAACATACTATTCCATTCAACAATTGAGAGGAAGAGTGACTTACCTCGTGGCTGTGCCAGTATTGAGGATGGTGCTGGAGGGCTGACTATGTCAGATGCATATAGTACATTCTCTATACATGGTAAAGCACAGGTAGTGTCATGTTTGGCATCTATTTTACTGTATGTGCAAATCAGAGAGAGGTGTCTTTCCCTGGGTTCCTACTGTGTCAGTGCATGTGCTATGCGTTGCCTCTCTGCCAAAGCCTGGGCATACTGGCCATGCCTCCTTCTGCCTACATGGGCAGGCTCAGGTTGTTCCTCCTCTGAGTCACTCTGTGCCTGTGCTGGCCTTGACAATGGTGGTGGGCTGTGTGGCTCTGCCCCTTGCTGCTCCTGCTGCAACTGTTTCCACAGGATCATATTGTGTAGCATGGCACATAAAATGAAAATTTGTGTACATGTAGCTGGAGAGTACTGCAAGGCTCCACCGGATATGTCCAAGCACCGGAACCATGACTTGAGCATCCCAAACACACAGTCTATTATGATTCTGGTTTGTGCGTGTGCCTCATTATGGAGTTCTTGTTCAGGTGTGTCTGCATTTCTGATGGGTGTCATCGGCCATGGCTCCAGTGCGTAACCAGCATCCCCTACTAGGTGGCCATATGGGATGTCGCCACTGCCAAATCTCTGGTACAGCTGTGTCATATGCCAGATGTGGGAGTTGCGATAGCTTCCTGGGCTGCCAGCACATACATTCCTTATAATGCCCTGGGCATCGCAGATGACCTGGCAGGTGATGGAGGGGAAGCCCTTGTGGTTTATGTAGACCCTACCCTGCTCACTGGGTGGTGCTTTGATGTGTATGTGTGTGCAGTCTATAGCACCCACTACCTCAGGGTATTCTGCTATTTGGTGGAAGAGATGCATATTGTTTGTCAACACCTCACGGGTGATGAGGAAATATATGTGCTCACTGGCATGTGCTGACATGGCATCCAGGTACTGGTGGAGTACCCTGGATGCTGATGCCTGTGAGATCTCCATAATATCCCCAGTTGCCCTTTGGAAGGTACCTGTGACTAGTATTCTTAAGCCTACACATACATTGGTATCCACTGAGATGGGTTCCCCTCTGCTGGTTCTGTGTGGGAGGCATGGCTGGCACAGCTCAACAATTTTCTGTAGGATGTCCCTGTCCACCCTATAGTGCTCCACTATCTCCAGCACATGTAGCCCCTGGTAGGTTACTCTGGGTCTCTACACTCTTCTCCTTCTCCTCACTGTGGGTTGGTTGTCAGCATTCTCATCCTCACCACCCTCAGCCTCTTCCACATATTGATATATGAGAGTGACAGAAGCCCCTATCATTTTGTTAGTTTTGTCAGGTAAAATTTCCCCATCTGTGTACACCAGTGGTGTGGAGTTTGTGGGAAAAAACAGAGTGAAACGTGTTTGCATAGTTTATAGTAGTGTGTTGGGCTGGGCTGCTGCCTGTGTAATTGGCTGATTCTGATACATTTCACCTGCCAGCTATGCTAGTTCTCCTTGATTGCCTTCCTACTATTGTTTTCCCTTCCCACTGCCTTCTTGTTTAAGCCCCGAGGCGCGCTGCACATAACCAGTGCTCAGATGTGAACAGAGGTGCTATTTCCTGTTTTTTTTTTTGTTTAAAACCTGGTGCACGGCATGCACACCTGTTTAGGCAATGTAAACACTGCTAGGCAGCCTCAGACACACCTGCAGCAGGAACAGTACGGGGCAGGGCCACACCCCCCCCCCACCATTGCCAAGGCCAGCACAGGCACAGAGTGACTCGGAGGATGAACAACCTGAGCCTGCCTATGTAGGCAGAAGGAGGCATGGCCAGTATGCTGTGCTTAGCTAAGGGCAAACATGGGCCACAGAGCTCCAATAAGCTTACAGCATGCATGACACTCCCCCTTATGAGGTCAACTACCTCTTATGCTTATACCATGGTGTTGCTGCACCTACATGGTTGGTTGCAAGCTAACAGTGAGGGGAAATCTGTGATTCAGTATCAGTCCCCCTCATTTGCATAAAACTGACTGCTAATGTATGGTTACAAAACTGACACTCAGCCTTCCCCCTTAGCAACCACTATTCTATGGTATTGTTGTGTTACGCATGCCATTGACTATTAAGGCAGAATGCTGATTTTAGTTTAAAAGCTTATTTCCAACTTTTTTCTTATTTTCAGGGTGATCCCATTTATGCACCACTGCCCTACACTTAAACAGCTGAAATCGGCCAAAAAAGAAAAGTTATTTTTTATAAATTTGCAACTATTTACCATGCCAATGACCATACATTTGGCCATTGGCATGCCTACTACATTGAATACATGCTTTCTTTGGAGCTGTCCTGCTTCCATTTTATAATTTGCATAAATGTATTTGGTTAGTAGCCGAATGCATTTCTGCAGGTTACACTATTCCTGTACAGACATCTGCCTGCTTCCTGGATTGATAATTCACCTAATTTGCATGTTTTTCACCTGCAAATGAGGTAACTAACATACAGGAGCTGTGCCCGTGCAGGAATAGTGTAAGAGCACTCGTGCACGTCCCAGGAGCTCATTCTTGGATCTCTCATCGGCCATATTGCATGCAGCAGCTCTTGCACTATTCCTGCACACCGTGCAGAGCTTTCTGAATCCTGGGGAGTATGTAGGCTTATGAAGCACATCCAGTGGGCATGGATTTCTGGTATATGACAGCTCTTCCAAACGCTGTCAGCATTAATCCATAGTTTATGAATTGCATGGAGCTTGTTATGGGCTGTCTTCTCTGCATCAACCCTGTGTAGTGCAGACCACAATTGTGATACTGTTCATCATTAAGGAAATAAGATGTCAAGTATTTATGCAGTGAGGCATTTTTTCAGAACATTTGAGTGTCTGAAACATAAACTTACATACTAATACAAATCACTAAGGCACATCCTTTCCTATTATTTTGTCAGTTCCTTGAAGGTGTCAACTTCACATGAAGGTTAATGGACATGAATTCTTTTTAAATCAGGTTCTTTATCAGCATTCAATAAGGTATAGCAGTAGTACTCCCAAAACACTAACAGATTATTTATACACCTCTTTTATTCATGGTAAGGACTTTATGAATCTGAAAGAAAATATGTGAGTTTCATTCATAACATATTTATGTTTATGCAGTACACTTACAGTGTTTCTCGAATCAGTGAATTGTACTAATATTCTAAATCTCAGTTTCCTTTGTGCTTTATCAATATAAAAAGCTGAGCAAACATTGGTGTGCCCTTTTTGCCAGACAGTAACCCAAATTAGATCTATAAAATAAAGTAAAAACACAAAATCGAAGACGCTACTAAAGGTGGTCCAGACAACTCCAAAGAAACTGTAAAACATATGCTAGACACACCACCATGGAAAACTTCTGGAGAATGAGAAAATTTAATGAAAAACAAAACAAAACAAACAGGACATAAAAGATTAGTGCTTTCGGCTTACACCTTCTTCAGATCTTACAGTATGCACCAATCAATATCTTTAAATACATCCAACAACCAATAAAAAATCACTTCCTGGTATAGAATAAGCAAATAGAAACATGTAGTCCAGTAGCCTATCAAATAAAAAAATGCAAAACTAAAATCTCCAATCAGCAAACATCAAATCAAATTAAAGAAAAAATAAAATGAACCAATAAAAACGCATATCCAAACTGCTTTGACATATGGTTCAAAACTAATACCTCAGCACATCCAGTTATTAAAACCCAATGCATACTCAACCGCATGCTGAAAAGATATATATAGCCTAAGAGAAATTGGTGGTCTTTCCGCATTCAAGCACACAACTCACATTCTTCAGAATAAAAGTGATGCAACTTATAAGATCTAAAAAGATTGCCACATTAAGTGGCATTAAAAAATCTACAGCCTGCACAAGTTGTTGTTCAGTAAAGTAACCTGCTCATTATCAACAAATATACATCGCCTAAATTTATGTAAGCTATATGCCCAAAAAATCATAAATTAAAAAGCTAAACTGCAAATAATGTATAGAAGCCATTAGTATAACCTAACAGAATAAAATGGACATGCATAACCTGAGCAGAAGCTGAATGGCAGGTCATTGCAAAAACAGCCAATCACTACTTGGAGACATGCTCCAGAACCAATAACAACATGCACTTTCTACCAGCTTACAGCTAAGCTATAAGCGGAGCTTTCATCCCTGATACTATTGACCAGATAATAAAAGGTCTATCAAAACATAAGGATTCAAGTACACATCTCACATTCTTCAAAATAAAAATGATATTACTTATAAAATTTATAAATTGCCACATTAAGTGGCATCAAAAAAATCTACAGACCAATAAAAAAAAGAAAAAAGAAAAATGCCAAAATTACTTGTATAACAAGTATATAAATATTTTTATAAACCCTCTAATATACATGAAGTGAAATACACTTCCAATCTGCTAAATGAGAAGAAATCTAACAGATTGCCTAGCATAACTTCCCTCATGAAAAAAGAAAGAAAAAAAAAACTAACCCCTTTCAAGCTCCAGTACACCTTTTCTCTTATCTTGGAGATTTAACAATATTAATTATTATTTTCCCTATATAACTATTAATAATGAATTAACATAATGTATGGAAATGAGTATTGATTTGGTAATACCATTTAATTTTAGATTAGATTAGACTTCTTTTTCAGAATATAATCATCCTATCATGCACTACCTAAACATTCATAAAGTAAAATCTCATTTATAACACAGTAAATGTTGCTTAACATTACTTCTCTTTAGCCTGAGAGTAGTATATATACATATTAATAGTCTCCAATATTCTGATATGACCAATATACTAATGATTATGTCGATAAACACCCTCCTACATGCTAAAATATATTATAACTGAGTGAAGTAGATTTAGAAATGTATCAATAAGTGAAGATAAATACAGCCAAGTCTATTCAGAACACTTGAATCATACTACACAAACTATGTAGTCCATAGAGTTGTGTTCACTAGAGATGATAATGTAAATATGTTTGAGTGAACAATACATGTCATAATCTCTAAGTATCACTCACATGCTTTCAATTAGGGACAAATGAAAGCGTAACCAGATTTAGTTTATGTCCACCCATGAATGTAGTTGTGACAAATTAAAAGAAAAAATGAAGAAAGACAACATTAGATCATAGTGATCACTCATTGATGATGAAACAGAAGCATTTTGCCTTGATAAGTGGTCATGTGGGTGAGCAATTTATAAACTTCTTAATACTAATGCATAGTTATAATATTAATTCATATTATGAGAATATCATCACAGAATATTGAACAAAATGCTAGTCAAGACAGAGCATTACTGAAGCTGTTCTGCACAGCCGCAGTTCCTTAGAACCTTTATAATAGAGTGTTTATCAAAGACTGTGTCATGCAGCAAGATACAAGAGCAGGCAGACTCCCTTCTTTGTTATTAAATTGTTAAAAGTAATGACACTCTAAAAATACAAAACCTATTAAGCTGAACAGTGCCTTAAAGTCTGTGTATCTCATATCTATTTAATTAGGGTTCTACTTGAATTTCTCATCAAGAATTACAATTTACAAATCTGTCTTAGTTTACTACTTGAAGCAGTAGCAAAAGCAGACCATGAATTCATTTTCTCATGGGCCTTTGACTTTAAAGAAATGAAGATGAAATTCCAAGGTGAACTCATTTTACCAACCATCTCACTAAGAAACTGATAACCTTATTATTTAAACAGTTGTCAATATTCAGTAAAAATATCAGCTGCATAATAGTCAGCTATACAACTAATGTCTGAAGGATTAAAGGTAGTTTGTTATAAATCCCTGCCTTAACCAGATCTGTAGCATACAGAATATCATTTAGGATTTACATTTCTTAGGAACCTATGTCTGTAAATGTATAATTCAAACAATTCTTGGTAGAATGAATGACATCTAAACTACTTTGTTATGCTAATTTATGTGCAATTTTACTATAGGTTTCCCAGTATTTCCCCATCATCAAGGCAACTCCCACAATACATCAACAGGCACTCACAAGACTGTCTGAGATGACAAGTTTTTGAGTTATAGAACCTTGGCTTAAAGTTTTGCTTGGAATAAATCAACTGTTCATCATAGAAAGTAAGTACACATGCCTACACAATTTAGTAGTGCAGTTAAATAACTACTTGCATGTTGGTGTAAGAATTTTGGCTAATTACCAGCATCTTTTCCACTTTACTGAAAGTTGAACCCCACTTACCAAAGATTAGAAAGCACTAAAGGGTGAGGAGAGTAATCAGTATTTTTTTTCTTTTTTTATTGGCCTGAAATAAACTCTATTTTAAGTTATTTGACCAAAATTAAAATATTGACTACAATGAGAATTACTAACACAGTAGTTACACATTTTACATTTGGTATGGTGACCAAAATTAAAATACGGACTACAATGAGAAATATTAACACAGTAGTTACACATTTTACATTTGGTATGGTATTACAAAATATAATACAAAACAATTATGATGCAAAGTTAAATACTGAGAATGGACGACTATTTTATCCTTAAACACTAATGGTTTAAGCAATCCAAGGAAAAGATCTAATTTATTAAGATATATGAAATTAAATAAAGTACAAGTAGTATTTCTTCAAGAGACTCACTTTAAAATAAATTATAACTTTAGCTGGAATCCTAATGAATATATGATCTTATCTCACTCTACATATAAGAAAAAGACTAGAGGAACTTTCATTTTATGGAAAAAAATGTCACTATGCCTCAAATCATTTACAAATATGAAGATAAAGAAGGACTCCTAGCCATAGTAATAGTAAAATATAACAATAGACTCTGGACATTAGTAAATATATATTGGTTTCCAGGTATTGGGGTTGGGACAATAATAAAACACATGGATCTAATAACTAGAGTATATAAAGGAAATTTGATTTTTGGAGGTGACGTTGTATATTGTATAAATCAGAGACCACAAGCAAAATACATTTGCGTGTATGTTCTATAGGGAAGCTACTTAAGAAATTGGAAGAAAGTTTAAATCTAATTGATACATTTAGTTATATGGAGAACAATTCATTAATATTTTCAAACCAAGACCACAGACTTGGGACACATACAAGAATTGATAAAATCTTCACATCTCATGAGCTAAATTCAAAAATAATAAAATTTTACATAATCCCTTGTCCCTTTTCAGACCATAATTCATTAATTCTCAAAATACATACAGATTATAAGAAATTAATTTTTATGTCAAGAATTCCATCTTACATTACAAAATTAAAACAATTTAAACATTGGTTAGATTCAGATGTACAATTATTTTTAGATATAAACTACACAACTGAAATAAATGCAATTAATCTTTGGGATACATTGAAAGCCTATCTAAATGGAAAAATTATTTCATGGTATAAAAACAAGCTAAAAGAGTGGGAATCAGAATTATGTAACATCCAAAAACAAATTACAGATCTCGCTATTAATTCATCTACTTACACACAAAATAATCATAAAAAAACATTGGAAGACTTAAACAAAAGATATAATGAAATCCTAACTCACAAAACTAATATAGCTGTAGAAAGGTTAAAACTTAGTTCCTATGCAGTATCACCCAAACATATGCATAATTTAGCAATAAGATTAAAAAAACATTTGATTGAAAATAATTTTACAAGTATTACACATGAAGGAAGGAAAAAACTAAAAAGTTTTGGATATAAATGATATACTAGATGCATTTAAATACTATTTATCTGACCATTATAATGATACTTCACATATAACTAATACATCAAACTTAGACCTGAAATTAGTAAAGGTAAAGGCGATACCAGAAAAGTTAAAGTTAGGCATTCAAAAACAAATATCTCTAAAAAAAGAAATTACTCAAAAAATCAAGGAAAGTAAAAGTAATAAAACACCAGGAATTGATGGAATAATTAATGAATTGTATAAGATATTTCCATCTTCAGTAATATCATTGTTTCACAAAACTTTGAATGAAATTCTAACACAAAACACAACTCCAATTTCATGGAGATACTCCTTAATTACACCCATTATCAAAGAAAACAAAGACCCTTTACAGTGTAAATCTTATAGGCCAATATCTTTACTTAACAATGATTATAAAATCTTCATGTCAATATTAGTTAGAATTAAAAAATCATTGACACACATAATAAATGAGGATCAAACAGGATTCATTTATAAAAGACACACACATGACAATATACAAAGAATTCTAACACTCATAGTTTTTCTAAACAGAAACAACCAAGAAGCTCTAATAGTAGCTTTGGATATAAAAAAAGCCTTTGATTAGTTGAGCTGGGATTTTCTTTTTAAGGCTTTAGAATTGTTTGAATTTCCTACTAATTTTATTACGCTAATAAATAATATTTATAAAAACAATTTGGCTTATGTAAAACCTGGGCCATTTACCTCGAAGGCTATTGAAATAACCAAAGGTACAAAACAGGGATGTCCAATGTCTCCCATCCTGTTTGCCTTAGGAATTGAATTATTTGCCTCATTAGTACTCTACAACTCTAATATATCAGGCATAGATGTATATGGTCAACTCAATTTAAAAATTATGTTATTTGCCGATGATGTTTTACTCACGTTATCTGTCTCGGAGAAATCAATATAAAAACTAGATGAAATAGCGGAAAGGTTTTATCATATTTCCAGTCTTAGATTTAACAAGGAAGCATCTAATTATATACATTTGAATAAAAAGAGAGAATTTACCTTAACTACAAATTGTGTGATAGGAAAACAAGTTCCCATAATAAAATATTTAGGAATAATGCTATGTGATAATTTGGAATCTACATTAGCCACAAATTATAGCAACATAATTAATAAAATAAAAATGTTAATAGTAAGCTGAAATAAAATGTTCTTGAGATCTGAAGACAGATTACAAATAATAAAAATGACAATACTTTCAAAAATTAATTATATTGCACAAGCTATTCTTATAGTGCCTAACAAAAAAATCTTGAAATAAATAAATACAATTCTATTAAACTTTCTTTGGTATCCAGAAAGAAATAGAATAGCCTATGCACATCATATTAGATCTTGGGAAATGGGTGGAATTAAACTTCCAGATCTAGAATCATACATAAAAGCTTCCATATTAAGAGCTATCATTAATTGGATAGATCCTAATTATTCTTCAACATGGAAAACATTGCACACTACTATTTTTCTAAATGAAAATAAAATAATTAAAATGTGTATATTAAGTGAACAAAATACTAGGATGTGGCACATATTGACTGTTAATATTCAATATAATATAACAAAAACAACAAACTTAAATTATATAAATAATATTTACAATTTATTCATAAGATTTATATATACTAACACGGATAGTAAAATTTGGCTAGACTTGATAATACCCTTTAGCTCTACAAAGAATTTCTTCAATACAATTCATAATGTTATTTTAACTAGATGGGAGGGGGAAAACTTCACTTGTTGGCAACATTGTATAGAGAATCAAGTAGTATTAGACATTAAACAAATTCCAAATAAATATGACATTCCATCAGCAGATTGGTTGATACTACAAAGCATATTATCATATGTTAAGGATTTTAATAGTAAAATTATTAATTCTCCTTATAAAACTAGTCCAAATTTGATAAGTCTAATATCTGAAGTTATTTACGACAATTATAATTGGACAAATCTAATTTCAAAATTATACAAAATATTGATAACATATAAAACTAACCCTAATGCAAGATATCAGAATTTCATAGCAAAAGGATGTCACACTAATCTATCAATTGAGAGTAAAACAAATCTTTTATGTTCTGTTAACTTAACATTTAATTTACAAGTATGGGAAATATTTACATGGAAATATATTCAGAGGGGATTTATTACACCTGATAAACAAGCCAAATTCAATTCACTTGATAAATCCATTTGTTGGAGATGTTCTTTAAACTGTAAAGCTGATTGAATATAATCAGATCCTGCAGATAGACTAGTGGTGGACCGTAGCTGGGATAGCTACTAAAGTTCAAAAAAATGACACGGATATATGAAACTTGAATTATGTCACTGATAAAACAGAACGAAAAAAAGATGAAAAAACACTTCTTTTAAATCCACAGAAACCTCACTGCTTCGCCGAATTGGCAAGATGTTGAACTAAAGTGTAACAAAAAGACTGTTACACACTGATGTTTAGCAGTTCAAAGTTAAGTAGGACTAAATCTGTTTATATCCCAGGCATATACATTCCTATAACTCTTCCAAATGATGCAAAGTAACTTGAACACAGCTCACAACAGTCTGTGTGGGGAGACCATAACAAGCATAAAAAAGTACCTTAGAATGTTTGTAAAAGCTGATGAAATGTTGTAGAGCAAATGCCTGGTTGCTCAGGAAGTCCTGACTATCCGTTTAGCTTGTGGTAGAAAAACCCAATCCAATACTTTGTAGTTAGAAAAACACAAGAAGCTTCCCTTTGCAAACTCAATAGTTCCAAACTTGCAGGAAGCAAATGAAGCACTAGAAGCACTAGCACAATTGCTATGTAAACAAACTCAGAAGTTCCAAACTCATGCACTGTTATACACTGATGTTTAGAAGTTCAAAAGTAAAGTAGGACTAAATCTGTTTATATCCCAGGCATATACATTCCTGTAACTCTTCCAAATGATGCAAAGTAACTTGAACACAACTCACAACAGTCTGTGTGGGAGACCACAACAACCATAAAAAGTACCTTAGAATGTTTGTAAAAGCTGATGAAATGTTGTAGAGCAAATGCCTGGTTGCTCAGGAAGTTCTGACTATCCGTTTAGCTTGTGGTAGAAAACCCAATCCAATACTTTGTAGTTAGAAAAACACAAGAAGCTTCCCTTGGCAAACTCAATAGTTCCAGACTTGCAGGAAGCAAATGAAGCACTAGCACAATTGCTATGTAAACAAACTCAGAAGTTCCAAACTCATAGGAAGCAAAAAGGCGCTGTAGACTGAAAATAAATCCTTTATTACAACGATAGCATTCCTTAAGCACTAGTTGAGCGCTTTCATCTGCACCATCGCAGACTTCATCAGAACTAGTGCAAAACATTTAATTAACTCATTTAAAAACAGTTTTGGCCAAAACTTTGTTACTCAATTTAAAGAAACAGTACTCCATTTGTAACATAACTAATATTGGACCTATATAAAAAACATATAAATCTTGGTGATTTATGTATATACATACCAAAAGTAAATACAAATGTATATATAATTATAAATATTGATTTTAAAAATCACTAAAAATAATTATTCATATGGTATTGTGATTAAAATACTAAAACATGAATTAAATTCACTATGTGTACTTACATTTCATCAAATATTGCAGCCATAAAAATATTATGTATCAAGAATTAAAAATGGTTTTATACTTATAAAATCGTTAATACCTGGATTCCTGGTGGAATCAGTTAAAATCTGCCACTTGCTTTCTTTACAGGCCAGTCTTGTTTTCCAATCCCCTCCAAAAGGAATTTCCTTCACCTCATCTATTATCATAAAGGAGAATGTGTGTCCCTCACCATATTCCTTGATGTGTCTGTATAGGGCATTTTTACTATCCATTTTCCTAATTTTATAATAATGCTCATAAATACGTTTCTTTAACTCTCTTTCTGTTTTGCCTATATAATAGGCTGGACATTTTTTGCACAGAGCTAAATATACTATGTGCTTGGTGCTGCAATTTCCACCTATGCTCCTAATTATATTTTATCAGTTGTTTGATCTTGCACAACCTGTAAAGCTGATTGGTCTCATATATTTTTTGATTGTATTAATATAAAAAAAATCTGGTACTATTTTTCTCCAAGCTATATTTACAGATACCTTTATTTTAACCAAATCTTTAGTCCTTTTAAATGTTAATGATACTACTGGAATGAATAAAAAAGATCTATACCTACTTTGGTCCATTCTAGCTGTGGCAAGGAAATGTATAACTAGAAAGTGAAAGTATTCACAAGAACCTACTCTGGAAGAATTCTTGAGATTGATGGAAGAAACAGCGACATTAGAAATCAAGGTGAAGGAACTGAGAATTTCACCTAAAACATGGACAAACAATCCTTGGGAAAAAATGTAACTCTTATTGAGACATTAAAAATGAACCCTAAATAATTAATGTGTAACTTTATACTTTATTAATTGAATATTATACATTTTTGTTAGTAATTTCATATATTGTATTAATTTTTTCCCTCCTTTGTTCAACTCAATTGTACATAGTGTATATAAAGGTGTATAATACTTGTTTATTGATGATTGTATTGTTAAACATTATATTATTTGGAAAATAAAAAAAAAATATTTGAAAAAAAAATCTACAGACTGCTCAAGCAGCTATTCTGTAAGGTAACATACTCATTATCAATAAATATATATTGCCTAATTGAATGTAAACATAATGCCCAAAGAATCGTAAATTTAAAACTAAACTGCAAGTAGTGATTGGCTATCTCCGCATCGATTCGCCAATCAGCTTCAATTTAGGTTATGTATGTTTATTTTGTTAGGTTACACAAAAGGCTTTAGTATAGCTTCATATATTACTTGCAGTTTAGTTTTTAATTTACAATTCTTTGGGCATTATGTTTACATTCAATTAGGCAATGTATATTTGTTAATAATGAATATGTTACCTTACAGAACGGCTGCTTGAGCAGTCTGTAGATTTTTTTGATGCCACTTAATGTGGCGATTTATAAATTTTATAAGTAATATCATTTTTATTTTGAAGAATGTGAGATGTATACTTGAATCCTTATGTTTTGATAGACCTTTTATTATCTGGTCAATAGTATCAGGGATGCGAGTGCTGCTTATAGCTTAGCTGTAAGCTGGTAGACAGTGCATGTTGTTATTGGTTCTGGAGCATGCCTCCAAGTAGTGATTGGCTGTTTTTGCAATGACCCACCAATCAGCTTCTGCTAAGGCTATGTTTGTCCGTTTTATTTTGTTAGGTCATACTAATGGCTTCTATACATTATTTGCAGTTTAGCTTTATAATTTATGATTTTTTGGGCATATAGCTTACATATATTTAGGCAAAGTATATTTGTTGATAATGAGCAGGTTACATTACTGAACTGCAGCTTGTGCAGACTGTAGATTTTTTAATGCCACTTAATGTGGCGATCTTTTTAGATTTTATAAGTTACATCACTTTTATTCTGAAGAATGTGAGTTGTGTGCGTGGATGCAGAAAGATCACCAATTTCTCTTAGGCTATATATATCTTTGGAGCATATGATTGAGTATGCATTGGGTTTTGATAACTGGACACATTGAGGTATTAGTTTTGAACCATATGTCGAAGCAGTTTGGATGTGCATTTTTATTGGTTCATTTTATTTTTTCTTTATTTTGATTGGATGTTTGCTAATTGGGGATTTTAGTTTTGCATTTTTTACTTGATAGGCTACTGGACTACATGTTTCTATTTGCTTATTTTATATAAGGAAGTGATTTTTATTGGTTGTTGGATATATTTAAAGATATTGATTGGTGCACATTGTAAGATCTGAAGAAGGCGGAAGCTGAAAGTGCTAATCTTTTATGTCCTGTTTGTTTTGTTTCGCTTTTCATTAAAGGTCTCTCATTCTCCAGAAGTTTTCCGTGGTGGTGTGTCTGGAATATTTTTTACAGTATACAAATTAGATCTATGGTTCAGTGCTGGTCCACTGAGAATTAAAAGTGGATTAAGGAGCTTGTGTGTCCTAGTTAGTGGAAAAAATGATGTATTACATCTAGCAGGAAACATAGAGTATGTGGACAAATGCTGGATAAAGTTTAAGCTGTAGGCTTAAGGGATGGTTTGTTACATGTGGCCAAAGGCATGGTGCTCTGTTTAGAAATGTGGTATTAAAAATCCTGCAATCAGTTTTTGCTGTTTTGCTGAGCTAAATGGTGAGAATAACTTTATTAAATGATTACAATGGGAAGTGTAGTAACTTTGGTGGAAGAGAGACGGGCTAGAAAATAAAATTTGAGTTGAGAATGTGTGTCTGCTGACATCCCAGAAAATGTGAGACAAAAACATAAACATGTTTTTAGAATGTGAGTTGAACTAAATATTAGCATAACCAGGGGATTATATTATTGTTCCTGACTGATGCATAGACTGGATAGGACAGACCTCTACAGAGGTTTCTCCACGTGATGGCTGCATACAGTCGATGGTAGCAAGGGCACCCAGGGTGTGCAACAAAGCAAAATGGTTGTGGCTTGCACAGTCAGCAAGTCTGGCAAGGTACAGTCCTTAAGGAGAAAAAGAGAAAGAAAGAGAGAGAGAGAGAGACAGAGAGTAGGAGCGAGAGAGCAAAAGAGGGGACCAGCTGGCATAATAGCCAAAGAAGGAAATATGATACCAGGACTAGATCAAAGGAAATGTTCCTACCAGGGGAGAAAGGAGTTCATGGCTGAAAA